>NW_007250041.1:0-635 GCF_000164805.1 Carlito syrichta
CGAGGCTGTAAGGCCAGATTCCACAACCCAAGGAATCATCTCGCCATTTTTCGTGTAATTTCTGGCTTCACATTCACCTCCTTATCCAGAAACTACTGCTGGAACTTTAGATTGATATTTGTAACGTGGGATTAGGTGTTCCCAAATGTTTAGGACGTATTCTTAAAGGGGATCCAGCAATCTTGGATTCCAGGGTCCTTCTGACCTTTTGGGCTTATGAGTATTGGTATATAAGAGTTTGTACTTCCACGTCACCAGGTAACTTCCGGGAGTCTTACTAAGAACAAAGAGAATCTGGGTTACGGGGGTCGCCAATCCAACAAATCTACAGTGATACATTATAAGGGCTAATCTGGAAACTGGTTTTCTATTTCAACACATTCTTTAAGGCTACAGGCCTCTTGGATAGGACAATTTTGTCATTACAGATTCTCAGCAACATTCTGGTCTTCTTGTTAGTTGTAATGAAGAATGTGGACCTACAAGTTCGTTGGGTTCCTTGGGACAACAAAGGGGAGATTCCAGGACACAAAGATATTATTGCCATATTTGTATGTAACTATAGCCTTAAGATATACCTTGTAACATTAAAACTTCTGTTTGCTCTTCTCTTCCGATAGGGCCTGGTGTTTTGA
>NW_007250041.1:1846-2783 GCF_000164805.1 Carlito syrichta
AATAAGGAATCTGGGTTGCACGTGTTCTCTATCCCAAAAGAACTACAGGACCTCTTGCTAAGGGCTAAACAAGAATTAGGAATACGAAGCAGGAATGTGCGTTATACTCCTCATAACAGGAAACTTCGAGGCCTCTTGCTAAGGAAAAATAAGGAATCAGTTTTACACGGTTCCTCAATCACAAACACTACATGGCGTCCTGCTAAGGGCTAAACAAGAATCAGGGTTTCAAAACAGGAATCTGGGGAAAGGGAGTCCTCATATACAGGATACTACACGGCCTCCAGTGAAGGAAGAATAAGGAATCTGTGTTACACGTTCAATCCGAAAAAATTCTCAGGACGTCTTGCTACTGGACAAACAAGAATCAGGGCTTTGAGTTCACCTCATGATTTGGAACTATTTAGCATGTGGATATTAGGAATCAGTCCATTCAGGACTCCATCAGCATTCTGGTCCTCTTGATAGTTGTAAACGGGTACCTGGCACTTCAAGTCCATAGGTTCCTCGGGACAACTAAGGCCAGATTCCAACACAAAAAGGATCATATTGCCATATGTGGATGTAACTCTTAGTCTCAAGATGAACCTTGTAATTCCGAAACTTCCATTTGTCGTTTTATTTGGAGAGGGGCAGACTGTTTTGCAGTTGCCAAATGTTTAGTAAGTATTTTTAAAGGAAACCAGGAATCTCGGATTCCCCGAACCTAGGAATCTTGGGGGATCTGTCTTTTTGTATACAGCGTTTTGGGATACACCTCGATAGGGAAATTCAAGGCATCTTGCTGAGAACGAAAAGGGAATCTGGGTTCTTGGAGTTCTAATTAGCCGAAGTCTACAGGTCCTCTTGATAATCTTTAATCAGGAATCAGGGATTCTAGGTCCCCATATTTTTAGGGTGTCTTGTACAAGGGAACCAGGAATGTTGGATTCCAATT
>NW_007250041.1:3869-4604 GCF_000164805.1 Carlito syrichta
TGCTAATCTGGAATCTGGGATTCCTGGTTCTCATATTATTCAGAGCAACGTCATACATGCATACACAAAATCGGGCATTGCCGATCCCCAGGAACCTGTAGCGCCTCTTGAAAGTTGTAACTGAGAATCTGGCCTACTGGTCCATTTGTTTCACTGTGTCCTGAAAGGCCAGAATCCACAATCCACGCAATCATCTGCCATTTCTTAATGTGTTCACTGGCATCAGGTTTACCTCGTAGTCCAGAAACTACTGCTGGACATTCGTTTTTACATTGAGTATATGGGATATGGAGTTCCCAAATATGTAGGATGTATTCTTAAGGGGGAACCAGCAATCTTCGATTCCAGGTCCCTGGGAAACTTCTTGGCGTATGAGTATTCTTATGTAAGAGTTGGTACATCCCGGACGTTTTCTGGTTTGAAAATTCAAACCAGAAAACGTCCGGGCATCTTATAGATAATAAAAAAAGAATGGGGGTTATGGGAGGCCTCTATCCATTTCTACAGGTTTCCGTTATACGGGTTTATCTGGAATCTGGGCTTATAGTTCTCTAAATTCTTCAGAGAAAATGGCCACTTGGAAAGGACAAGTGTCATTATAGATTCCCAGCAACCTTCCGGTCTTCATGATTGTTGTAACCAAGAACCAGTTCGTGCGATTCAGTTGGGTTTCTTGGCACAAGTAAAGCCAGATTACAGGACTAAGGCATTATCTCACCATATGTGTGTGTAACT
>NW_007250042.1:0-4837 GCF_000164805.1 Carlito syrichta
TCTATAAAGGTATAGAGATAATGGAGCAGTGGGACAAGAATGCATGTCCAAAGGTGGGATAGAACGATGAACTAGAATTGGAATTAAGCTCTTTTGCTTCACAACTGACATCAATGACCCCTTCTTTCGAGGACTACCCAGGGTCTATGTTGCCACTGAATGAGCAGAATTGAACTATGTACACTTTACTATTTCCATTGGAAGAGACTCCTACATGACACAAATAGAAAAAATAAAACTTCAGGAGAAATGTAGAAGCACATTTTTAGAAGAGGTGTCTTGGGCAGGTGTGTGAAGTCTTCATTTGATAACTCCAGTACCATGTCCAGTTTAGGAGATCTTCAAAAAAGTTTTATTACTTTATTTATCTAGCTAGTTAGCATCCAATCCACTTAACTATATACTCCTATTTATATCTATACCACCGAATCTCTCTTTAACTCTTTCAATATAGAATTAATATAAACAAATAGGTTGATATACATATATCTTTCTCCATATGACATTATCAATATTATTTTTGCATAATTTCTCCAAAAGTAGAATTGTGCTAATGATATAATAAAACATTTAATAGTGATGACATATTGTCTTTTAAGCATGATTCACAATTTCCAATATTCTGTCTACATCGTCCAAAATATCACACATGGGAGACCCAGTCTTCTTGACACATCCTCTCCACACATAATTTTCACAACTTCTTTTTAACTTATGTTTTTGATGTTTGAATGGGAAAAATCACCTTAACTTCTGGGAAGCAAGTCCCTTGTTGGATACTCCACGTATATATTTTTAAATGATTTTTCTAAATTTTCTGGAATATTATTCCCCAGAAATTCATTATGCTGAAGAGCATGCCCTTAGACATGTCTGATAATCCCAGATCAGTCTCAGACCTCAGAAAAGAATTTGTCTTCCTCAGAATACTTATCCTGTTGCTCCACTCCAAGAATGTTCTTTGATAATAAGTATAAGTGTGTAGACCAACTGTGAAATCTCGGCTGAGACAGGAGGGGCAACAAAGTTGCTCATCCCAACTCTTCCTGAGGTAACTTTTTCTAATAAGTCAGGAAAGGGCTTCAGGCAGAGAAACTAGGACTGAGGCCTCTGGGGAGGGAAAGTGTAGGATATATGCCTTCAAGAATAGGAAAATCTCCTCAGCATTAACTTTTTTTTTTTCTGAGTTGGAGTCTCACTCTGTTGCCCAGACTGGAGTGCAGTGGCTACTCCCAGCCACTGCTGCCTCAACCTGCTGGGCTCCGGCGATCCTTCCGCCTCAGCCTTCCAAGTAGCTGGAACAACAGGCATGTGCTACCATGCCCGGCTCATTTTTTGATTTATTGTAGAGATGAGGTCTCGCTTGCCCAGTTGGGTCTTGAACCTGCGGGCTCAGGCAATCCACTCACCTTGGCCTCCCAAAGGTGCGGGATTACAGGCTGAGCCACCGAGCCCAGCCAGCATTAACTTCCAACATGAGAACACTGGGGCAGTTGTGTGGAGGTAGTGGGTAGTGCTGACAAACGTATACCAAGCATGGCCTTATTTCTCTTTCCTTTTACTCAATCTCTCATATATATGGCTCCAATCACAGCTTTTCCCTTCTCCAGTAGAATTACATAGATACACTCTTCCACCCTCATTCCCGCATATAATCAATCTCTGACTCATTCTGTTACATAGTAATCTCATAAATGCTTAACCTCCCTTCACCCAGACAATCTGTGTATCCTCTTTAGGCTAGACTAGACTAGAAAACCTTTATGTCCTCAAGAGAATGCACTTTCATATGTGGTTTTTCTCACCACATGTCACATCGTGGAAAATGCCTTCATTTCTTCCTAAAGCTGCAAAACTGGAGATCTCATATGCATTTCCTCTAAAACATACTTACTGTCTCATATTAGAACAACGTCAAACAAAGAACAAATACCTGTATGTTCACGTGAATCGTCACACTGCATAACACATACACACACTCATCAACATCGCCTTTAACCAGTACTAGAAATACTCAGCAGGTATGTACCAGGAAACACATACAACTTCTTGAAATGCACCGCCTACTCATTGCACAGACATCCCAGTACACGCCTCAAATAAGAACTACCATGTACAGAATTCAGAAATATCACACGTACATACATTTCCATTACACTTACCCCCATACAAGGGCATTCTCCTGGTCATCTTAATGCTTATAGACTTCACATGCACTATTCAAGTTTACGCTTGAAATTTTCTTTCATAGGTTATCATCGAGAAACCACTTATCCTTGGTTCTCTGCTATTCCTCAACCCCAGGACTTGGAGGAGGGCGAAACTTTTTCCAACAGCTCAGACAAATATTCTTCTTATACATACACAGAAGAATCATCGAAGTCCTCAGTAGACATTAAAGCAGAAAGGACCATGAAAATCTACTATACAGAGGTCCAATTAAAAAGGGGTGTGGCTTTTTTGGAGGAGGAGACAGAGCAAGTATTGGAGCCACCCCGAAAGAAGCTTAAATTAAAAAAAATGACCTGCCAGGAGAAGATCCAGGAAAAACCTTTTCTCTCTCATACATCAAGAATGGACCTCCTCACTGACAGTGAGTGGGGCTCCAATAACAACACCCAAGAGGAACTGGAGGAGGTTGAGGAAAAAGCAGAGGCCCCAGCTTCAGAGGTTTGTTCCAGGGCCCAGACGCCCAAATGGCTGGTGGGCGTCGAGAGCGGCGTCAGGTGCATTGCCTGCTGTCGGGTCTTTACCAGCTTGGAGGTGTTAAGGAATCACGTGGAACATGGAGTCAGTCAGGGTTTCAGCTGTCAGGCCTTCCACCTTGCCTTCGACAGGATGAGGAAAAAAAGGCAGGAGACTGAGGAAGAAGAGAGGACATGGTGTCACTGTCAATAAGAAAACACATACAGCATGAGAACATTCTCATGCAATTAGAAAACATTCAACTACTAACAGAAACGGGGTCCACTCTTCCAAGATAAACCAAGGGTAATGAGAGTCACAGCCCCTCCAGCTGTATTCCCTAACCTAACACCAATCCGAGAGGCACAGGACAAGGCCCTGTCCCTGACGAAGGCTTGATATGATATGCATCAATCCTAGTCCTACCCTTTCCTGGGTGTGACTAGGAGGACACTGCTGAGGATCTTGAAGCACAGGAGAACTGACACAGAGTGGAATCTTTCTTTTCTTTTTCCTGTGGCCCATTTTCCATGGTAGCTACTTAGAACGAGGAGCAAAGTCTGTTTCCTCAAAGATGTCAAAGTAACCGAGAAGGGAGGAATGGAGGCTAGCCTGGTGTCCTGATTTCCTTTTATGTCAACATTTAAATGACTTGCCTTTTTGAGTCCCCCGTATTCTATTTTGAAAGTTTCCAGTTTTCATGTCTTGTTCTTTATTTTTGTTTCAATTTCGAATGCCTTGTTTTATGTGACAGTGGAGAAAAGTTAACAATCGACAAAACTGCAAAGGCTTTGTAAAGCCAGGCTCATAACACAGTACGTAGAGTGTCTCCTTTTTACTTAGGAGAATCTGTCTACCGTTGGATACCCTGACAGTGGCTGAGCCCTCTTCCCTCCAATAAGGAAAGCTGCCTCACTTATTATTCCATGTCCAGATTCACTTGTGTATATGAGTTTAGTGCCGACCATAACTTCTGTGTCATCTTTGTGGGTGATAACTTCAACCTCAGTCCACTTTTCAAAGCTTTTGCTATGCCTCTTTTGTTTTTTAATTTGAAAAATGTTTTCTTTGTTAAGTACTGAGCTAAGCCCTTCAACCTTTTAAAATTTCTTTGCCTGCTACCCAGCTCATAACCTGATCCATATGAATTCTAAGTACGGAGTGAGCGGTTGGCTATCTTATCTGACACCAATAGTCATATAATCAGCATGTTTCTGTCCCTTTAATCATAGATAAGGGGTTCCCATAATTACTACTAGGCAATGGAGTTACTGAAATCTTTCTCATGGACTGGGATAACCATGAGTAGGGCACAAAGGAAAGAGCAGAGCACATTTTTTCACCCCTATTTCCCTCAAATTCTCCAGGGGTAATTGATATGACTTTTCATTTGAATCAGAATTGTGACAGGTAATTTAAAATACGAGCCTAGCCCATAAAAACTGCTATGACACTTTGGTTGCATCTTGCAATTGTTCCTCTCATGTCCAGGACTTGGATACTCATTTGGAGTATTTTTTTTTTTATTCCTCTTTTATTTTCTTCTTTTATTTTCAACTTTTATTGGACCTCATTTGAAGCTCAAGTATATTGAAGAATTACTTTTATAAGTCTTCTTATTAAACAAAACTCTATGCATATGAACTTTAATCTGCACCAACTGGTATGTTTCTTAAGGAACTGGAGGTAACTTCTAGTGTGTTCTGCAAAATTATGTATATCCTCATGGTTCACTGAATTTTGTTAATTGTACCAGAAATAAAACTCTTTACCTTTTACCAATTTCTTTTTTGGCATCTCCTATCTATTCTTGTGTTCTATTTAATTACTCACAATTTATATATCAATTTCTTTAACCTAGATTTTCTCATTTGCCTATAAACATGCGTATATGTTCTTCTTTGAGATTTAGAATCCTCCCTATGCTTGACCTCTTCAGGTTTATTGTCACTAATTTAAGGTAGAGTATAAAATACATTTTTTTTAAGTTTATTCCTTTCTACACCAGCAAGCACAGATTTACGAAAGTACAAACAACCATTTCTTTCATGTAATAAGAAAAAGACAGCCCCACTATCATTTATTTTACATGTGAAAATTGATGCCACAGATGTATACAGTGTGTCTTTAAGTTTCAAATGAGTAGTATGCT
>NW_007250042.1:4857-11898 GCF_000164805.1 Carlito syrichta
GTAATTGATGTGACTTTTCATTTGAATCACAATTGTGGCAGGTAATTTAAAATATGAGCCTAGCCCATAAAAGTTGCTATGACTCTTTGGATGCATCTTGCACACGTGCCTCTCGAGTTCAGGACTTGGATACTCCAAATATTCTTCTTTTATTTTCAACTTTTAATGGACCTCATTTGAAGCTCAAGTATATTGAAGAATTACTTTTATAAGTCTTCTTATTAAACAAAACTCTATGCACATGAACTTTAATCTGCACCAACTGGTATGTTTCTTAAGGAACTGGAGGTAACTTCCAGTGCGTTCTGCAAAATTATGTGTATCCTCATGGTTCACTGAATGTGTATCTTCATGGTTCACTGAATTTTGTTAATTGTACCAGAAATAAAACTTTTTACCTTTTACCAATTTCATTTTTGGCATCTCCTATCTCTTCTTGTGTTCTATTTAATTACTCACAATTTATATATCAATTTCTTTAACCTAGATTTTCTCATTTGCCTATAAATGAGAAAACATATTTGCGTATATGTTCTTCTTTGAGATTTAGAATTCTCCCTATGCTTGACCTCTTCAGGTTTATTGTCACTAATTTAAGGTAGAGTATAAAATACATTTTTTAAAAAAGTTTATTCCTTTCTACACCGGCAAGCACAGATTTACGAAAGTACGAACAACCATTTCTTTCATGTAATAAGAAAAAGACAGCCCCACTATCATTTTTTTTACATGTGAAAATTGATGCCACAGATTTATACAGTGTGTCTTTAAGTTTCAAATGAGTAGTATGCTTTTGTGTAAATCTTCCCTAATCTTGGAATAGAAATTTTTTAAACATTTGTTTCCTTAAACATAGGATGAATTAGAAAGTATTCACTTTTGTAATTTTTTTTGCATTTATAAAATTGAAAATTTAAAGAACTCATCAACATAGCAATCAGTTATTATAAATTAAATGGAACTTTATATCTTTAATTATACTCTGCAATTGAACATATGAAGTTTCTGCTGTCTCAACAGTTAGTAAGCATGCACTAAAATACTAGCATTTTCTTGTACCTTAGAAAGACTATTCATATTTGAGTGAAGTACCACTACTAGGAAGTGGACTTGAGGACACAGGATATAAGGCAAACAACAATAATTCCATCAAGGCATGGCCATGGTTTTGCTTATTTTATGTAGTTTGAAAGCAGGAAAAAGTTGTTTATTCTGAATTGATAGACATTAAGTTGATAGATAAATAAACAAGAGTCTCAATGGCTCTACATACTTTAAGAGAATTATGCAGTTATCATGAGAAGTCGGCATTCCCATCTGAGGGCAAATAGACTTGACATTTCAAGGCAACATTTTTAGTGTATGGTGTGTAACATGTAGAGTGATTCCACAAAGTTGGGAATCATAGATCAATGTATTTTTAAACCCCATTTTTAATATTTATAGGCATCTTGCAACACTATTGTTTTGTTTTATAACATATTTTTATTTTAAAATTGTGGGGTACAGTTAAGGGTTAGTTATACAAATGTACATTGCTTAGGTACCCTTGTTGATGAGGTGTGCCCCCCTTTACCCAGACAAATATTGACTACCGTTAATCCCACCTCCCTTTCCCTCCCTGCCACCCCCCCATAGTTTTACACCACTGTCAATCCTTTTCTTATAGTATTACGGTAGATGTTCAAGGTCCACTTATGAGTGAAAACATGTGATACTCAGATTTTTGTTTCTGTGAGAGATCACTCAGTATTATAGATTCTAGTTCCATCCAGGTTGCTGCGAAATTCATGATATGCTCTTTTTTATGGCTGTATAGTGTTCCATCGAATATACCACATTTTTTTGATCCAGTCCTCTTTGGATGGACTGCATGGTTGGTTCCATGATCTTCCTATTGTGAACAATGCAGCGATAATCATACGTGTGCAGGTATCTTTTTTATGGAGTGATTTGAGTTCTTCAGGGTATATTCGCAGAAGGGGGACTGCGGGGTCATATGGAAGGTCGATTTTTAGAGCTTTTAGGAATCACCACGCTCTTTTCCACAGAGGCTACACTACTTTGCACTCCCACCAGCAGTGTAGAAGTGTTCCCTCTTCACCACATTCTCTCCAGCATCTGTTGTTTTTTGAGTTATTGATAATGGCCATTCTGAATGGAGTTAGGTGGTATCTCAGTGTAGTATTAATTGGCATCTCCTTGATGATTAGTGAGGTTGAACATTTTTTCATGTGTCTGCTGGCTTTTCGTTCGTCTTCTTTTAAGAAGTATCTGTTCATCTCTTTCGCCTACTTTGTAATAGGGTTGTTTGTTTTTTTCTTTTCAGCACATTTGAGTTCCTTATAGATCCAAGATGTTAGGCCTTTGTCAGACATGGAGCTGGCAGATACTTTTCCCCAGTCTGTGGGCTGTCTCCCTGCTCTCTTGATGGTTTCTTTGGCCTTGCAGAAGCTTGTCAGTTTAATGAGGTCCACTTGTCTATCTTATCTGTTATGGCCTGTGTATTTTGGGTTTTGTTCAGGAATTGGATGAGAGTTCCAATTTCCATAAGGGTGTGTCCTGCATTTTCCAAGGTTCTTATAGTTTAAGGTTTTACATCTGATCCATTTAGAGTTAATTTTTGTGTAAGGGGTTAGGGAGGGGTCCTGTTTCAATCTTCTACGTGTGGTCAGCCAGTTTTCCCAGCACCATTTACTGAATAGGTTCTCCTCTCTCCAGTTGTAGGTGGTGGAGGCTTTGTCGAAGATGAGTTGGTTGAGAAATTGAGGTTTTTCTTCTGGAATCTCAATTCTATTCCATTGGTTTATATGCCTGTTCCTGTACCAATACCAAGCTGTTTTGATTACTGTCGTTTTATAGTAAAGTTTGAAGTCTGATTATGTGATACCCCTTGCTTTGTTTTTTTTCCTGAGGATTGTTCTGGCTATTCTGTATCATTTGTGTTTCCATATGAATTCCTGTATTGTTTTTTCTAGGTCTGAGAAGAGTGTTGCTGGTAATTTGATGGGTATTGCATTAAATCTGTAGATTACCATAGGTAGATGGACATCTTCACAGTGTTGATTCTTCCAATCCATGAGCATGGGATATTTTTCCACTTGTTTGTGTCATCTTTGATTTCTTTGAGCAGTGTTTGGTAGTTTTCATTGTAAAGGTCTTCACATTTCTGGTTAGGAAGATGCCAAGGTATTTCATTTTTTGTGTGGCTATTGTGAACGGAATTGTGCTTTTTATTTGGGTTTCTGTTTGTTTATTATTGGTGTAAAGAAATGCAATTGTTTTTTGCACATTTATTTTATACCCTGAGACTCTGGCAAAGACCTTTATCTGTATGGAGGTTTTTGACAGATTCTCTTGGGTTTTCAAAGTACACAATCATGTCATCTGCAAAGAGAGATAACTTGACTTCCTCTTTTCCTATCTGCATACCCCTGATTGCTTTCTCTTCTCTGATTGCTCTAGCCAGGACTTCCAATACTATATTGAACAGAAGGGGTGAGAATGGGCATCCTTGTCTTGTTCCAGTTTTCAGGGGAAATGGTTCCAATTTTTGTCCGTTTAGAAGTATGCTGGCTGTGGGTTTGTCATAGATTGCTTTTACTATTTTGAGGTATGTTCCACATAGGCCAAGATGTTTGAGGGTTTTTATCAGAAGGGGTGCTTTTATTTTATCAAAAGCTTTTTCAGTATCTAATAATATAATCATGTGGTTTTTGTTTTGACTTCTGTATTTAATTACATTTATGGTTTTATGAATGTTGAGGCAGCCTTGCATCCCAGGGATGAAGCCTACTTGGTCATGACGGATGATTTTTGAGATGTGTTGTTGAATCCAGTTTGCTAGGATCTTGTTGAGAATTTTAGCATCTATGTTCATCAAAGATATTGGCCTGTAGTTCTCTTTCTTTGTTGGGTCTTTACCTGGATTGTGTATCAATGTGATGTTAGCCTCATAAAATGATTTGGGAAGAGTTCCATCTTTCTCAATCGCCTGGAATACCTTCAGTAGAATTGATATCAGCTACTCCTTAAATGTCTTGTAGAATTCTGCTGGAAAGCCATGTGGTCCAGGGCCTTTTTTTTTTTTTTTTTTTTTTTTTTTTGTAGGTAGTTTTCTTATTACGCAGTCAATTTCCTTGATTGTTATTGGTCTATTTAGGGTCTCAATTTCCTCTTGTTTCATCTAGGCAGGTTGTGTGATGTCAGAAAGTCCTCCATTTCCTTAAGGTTTTCAAGTTTGTTTCCATGCAACTGTACATAGTAGTCTCTAATAATCTTTTGTATTTCTCCAGGGACAGATGTGATTTCATCTTTTGTTTTTCTGATTGTGCTTATTTGGGTTTTTTCTTTCTTTTTCTTGGTCAGTCTAGCTAGGGGACCATCGATCTTGTTTATCCTTTCGAAGAACCAGCTTTTTCTTTTATTGATTTTTTTGTATTATCTTTTTGTCTTCTATGTCCTGGATTTGGGCTTTTATTTTGGTGATCTGGATTCTTCTGCTGAAGTTAGGGTTTTGGTGGTCTTGCTTTTCCAGCTTTCTTAGGTGACTTGTTATGCTGTTAATTTGTGATCTTTCCATTTTCTTCATGTATGTTTGCATAGATATGAATTCCCCTCTTACTACAGCTTGCATGGCATCCCAGAGATATCAGTAAGATGTTCCTTCATTTTCATTTGTTTCCAGATATCTTTTAATCTCTGTTTTGATTTTATCATTGACCCAGGCATTGTTTAGCATCATGCTGTTTAGTGTCCATATCTTTGTGGGTTTTGGGGGAACCTTGTTGGTGTTGATGTTTATTTTTATTCCACTGTGGTCCGAGAAGGAGCATGGTAAAATTTCGATCTTTCTAAATTTGCTTATGCTTGTTTTATGGCCAACTATGTGTTCGATCTTAGGGTAAGTTCCATGTGGTGATGAGTAGAATGTATATTCTGTGGTCGTTGGATGGAGTGTTCTGTAGGTATCAATTAAATCCTTTTGGTCAAGAGTCACATTGAGGTTCCAGATCTCGTTGCTGACTTTTTGTCCTGATGATCACTGTATGGGGGTTCTCTGTCTAGGATTGTGAGTGGGGTATTGAATTCCCCAATTATGATAATGTTAGAGTTGATATCTTTTTTGAGTTTATGTAGAAGCTGCTTTATGAAAGTTGGCGCTCTTATGTTGGGTGCATACATGTTTAAGATGGATATTTCTTGTTGGTGGATTGAAACTTTTATCATTATGTAGTGGCCTTCTGTATCTTTTTAAATTTTTGATAGCTTAAGGGTATTTTGTCTGAAATTAAGATTGTGACTCTTTCTTTCTTTTGTGTTCCATTCACCTGAATGTTTGTTTCCCAATCTCTTACTTTGAGTCTGTGAGTGTCCTTTCTAGTGAGGTGAATCTCTTGAAGGCAATAACGTGTTGCCTGGTGATATTTTATCCATTTTGCCATTCTATGTCTTTTCAGTGGTGCATTTAGTCCATTCACATTTAGGCTAATTATTGAAATGCGAGAGTTGATCCCTGTCATAAGGTTCTTACAAAGTTCTTATTCCTGTTTGTTTGTTGTCTTTCTTTTGGTTTTGGAGTTGGTTCATGCGTGTTTTTAATCTTTTGCCTGTAGTCTTATAAAGAACATTGTTGTTCTTTTTCCTTTTCTTCTGTGTTCAGTACTTTCTTAAGTGTTTCTTGTAGAGGTGGTCTAGTGGCAGCGTAGGTTCTTAGGGATTGGATATCTGGGAAAGATTTCAATTCTCCCTCATTGATGAAGCTTAGTTTGGCTGGGTAGGTCATTCTTAATTGAGATTGTTTATATTTGAGAACTTTGAAGATTGGGCTCCAAGCTCTCCTAGCCTGGAAGGATTCTGTAGATAAATCTGCTGCTATTCTAATTGGTCTTCCCTGGTAGGTAGTCTGATCTTTTTCTTTGCTGCCTTTAGGATTTTTTCTTTTATAGCCACTTTGTTTATGCGAATTGCTATGTGTCTGGGAGTTGGTCTTCTCTTTTGTTGTCTTGCAGGAATTCTCTGAATCTCTTGTGCTTGAATTTTTGCATCACTGATGAGATGAGGGAAGTTTTCTTGAATGATTTCATGACATGTTTGTTCCAGTGTGGCCTCTGACTCTCTCTCTGCCTCAGGAAGGCCAATTTCTCTTAAATTGTATCTCTTGAAGTATTCATTCACCTTTGAAGGTTTTATTCAGTCTTTTTAAGCTTCTTTTCTATGTTTTTGACAGTTTGGGTTAGTTCTGTATTTTGGTCTTCAACCTCTGAGATTCTTTCTTCTGCTTGGCTAATTCTGCTTTCCATGCTTATTAGTTTGTTATTTATTTCCATCACAGTATTCTTTACTGCTGTTGTTTCTGTCATCAGCTCCTTCCTATTTTCCTTTTGTCTCTCCTCAATTTTTTTACTCTCTTTATTAATGTCTTGATGTCTGGGTTTGTTGCATATGACTAGTCATTCTGGGGGCTCTTCATTGTTTGTGTTCTGAAGTCTGTTTTCTCAGTGTCTGACCACCCAGTGGTCTGTGTGAACCTTATATTCTTCTTTTGGTTTTTCTTCATTTGTGCAGGTATTTCCTCCCTACTTTTACCTTCCCTCCACTTCCCCATTTTCTTTAATTCTGCTATTCATGGGTGGAGGGATTGCTTTTACTTCTGTTTGTTCAATCTCCCATTCTTTGTAATGTATTTCCTCTGGCTTTGTTCAGTTCTGGAGTTGGACTGTCGAAGGCAGTCCTTTTTGCAGTTTTGAGATTTAATTAAGGGGGAAGCTGTGATTCAAAATCTCTCTGCAGACCCCGGTATCTGCCAACAGGTATATAGATAGACTGAAACCCACTTCCCATTGCCTTGGAATCTGTCCATGCACTGGGGTTGTAGGTTTACTCCCTGAAAGCAATATGAGGTTAACAGAAGGAAGAGAATGGAGCAGGGAGTGGGGAAAGAAGGGGGTGGGGAGAGAGAGGAGTAAGAGGGAAAACAGATGAGTGTACTGACTAGAAAGTGAAAAGAGACAGAAATACTGAAACAAATAGAAAGAAAAA
>NW_007250043.1:0-19915 GCF_000164805.1 Carlito syrichta
GCAAGCACTTCCTGGGACTGCCTGGATTCGATACTCTCAACCCACAGGACAAGCACCTCAGCAGTCAGAAACCCACCAGGCAGAAACTGTCAAGCCTCCAACTGACTCTGGAAATGTTTGTCACCTGCCTCCCAAGACACAATCTTGGGCTCACAGGCTTACTGACCTGACAGGAGGGAGGCCCTGTCACACACTGGGGGTCAGTGTCACTGCAGGAGACAGCCCTGATAAATGCTGCCAGCAGTAGCTCGGGAGCCTGGGCAGAAACTACTGCGCTGGGTCTAAAGTTTCCCTGGTTAAAATTTCATCAGGTGCTGAAGACAGCAGGGGCCCATAAAGCAAAACGAGGCCCTTTCTGAATAAAAACAGAAGGGCTTTCCTTGAGGAGCACAGAAATATGATAATTTATGGAGACAGGCTGGCACACATTTTATATTTCCATTTATATCCACTGCATAAATGCTTGAACTTCCTTAACACCGAGTGAACATGACAACATATGATTAGGTAGAAGAGCCAAGGATCATTGCTACTATAAGGCACCTGTCTGGAGATCAAATGATGATTACTAGGAAAACCCAACACAGCTTCCAGACCTGATGTCTCCTTAATCTTCTGATATGTAAACTCAAGAGTGGTCGCTGGTCCTTCTTTAGGGGACTTTTGCTTATGTTACTGGAGACTGTCATGAGTGGTATACCAAATAAAAGAGCATTTGCAGACAGAAAGGCATAGTACCAACATAGTCTTACTTTTTTTTTTTTTTTTTTTTGCGCCACACCATAATCCTCTACCGATTTTATGTTCAGACACACTGCCATCCCAAGCAGGCAAGTGTGCAGCCATTCTCAGTGCCCTTGTTCAGCTGCCAGCACTGCACAGGGACCCATGCCTCACAGTGCCAAACAATCCATGTGTCACCCACACGAGCTTCCCAGAAGTCAGATGCAAGTTCACATCAAGCAACAAGCAGTGATAACAATCATAGTAAGTAATTAACAAAAAAGGAAAAACTATTTTCAAAATTGTATGTTCTAAGGTCTGAATGAAAGCAAGAAATGTACTCATATATAAGAATATTCTTATCAAAATAAGGAAAGTAGTAACTTAAATATATAAGCTTCTTTGAAATACAAGACCGTTTTTTTTCTTAAGTTGGACTCTCACTCTGTCGCCCAGGCTGGAGTGCAGTGGCATGCTCACAGCCACCCCAGAGTCAACTCACTGGGCTCAGGTGATCCTTCCAAGTGCTGGAACTTTAGGCGAACACTACCGCGCCTGGCTAATTTTTTGATTTGTTGTAAATATGAGGTCTAGCCAAGTTGCCCAGGCTCTTCTTGAACCCATGGACTTAAGCAGTCCTCTTGCCTCAGCCTCCCAAAGTGCTGGCATTAAAGGCTTCAGTCACCAACCCAGCCCAAAACCATTTTTATCTTCTTTTTAGAATATTTTTCATTTCAGATATCATTTACTGAGCAACTCTTATGTTTCAGTGGACATATCACACGAGATACTGAGATTTCATTCATTTATTAAACAATGTCCTTGAAAATGAGTTTTCTTATTTAGAAGTCTACTTAGCTTTCTGGCCAAGCCTATAATTCCAGCACTTTGGGAGGCAGAGAGGCAGGAGGATCGCTTGAGCCTAGGAGTTTGAGACCAGCCTAGGCAATACAGCAAGACCTTTTCACTACAAAAAAATAAGAAAATTAGTGAAATATGGAGGCAGGCATCTGTAGCCCCACCTACTCAGGCGACTGAGGTAGAAGGATCACATGAGCCCAGGAGGTCAAGGCTGTGATGAGCCATGATCATACCACTGCACTCCAGCCTAGACAGCAGAGAGAGAGAAATCCTGACTCAAAAAAAGAAAAAGAAAAAGGAAAAGAAAAGAAAGAAGGCCAGGCGCAGTTGTTCAAGCCTGTAATCCCAGCACTTTGAGAGGCCAAGGTGAGAGGATTGCCTGAGACCTGTGGGTTCAGACCAGCCTGGGCAACATTGTGAAACCTCATCTCTACAATAAAATCAAAAAATCAGCCAGGCATGGTAGTGCATGCCTGTAGTTCTGGCTACCTGGAAGGCTGAGGCAGAAAGATCACCTGAGTCCAGCAAGTTGATGCTGAGGTGACCATGAGCTTGCCACTGCAGTCCAGCGTGGGCACGAAGCGAGACTCCAACTCATTTTTTTATATATACTTTCTCTTTACAGACTTCTAAGTAGGAAATTTACAGAATCTTATCTTTTAGGATCCGCAACATCTTAGCACAGTTAGTTCCATTCATTTCTAAAACACAATTTGCTCTAAAAAAGGTGAAATCTTACCTGTGTTAGATAAGGCTGCAAGTAGTGGGAAAATAGTCTTTGTACAAATTGATGCAGAGGCTGTTTCTTAATGGTGTATGGATTCTTCAACTTTTGAAAGAACCTACATTTTAAACAAAAAGTGAACATGTTAAAAGATCTAATCTTTTAAAGTCAGCTTCTATTTCTCATGTATAAAAAAGACATGTAAAACTTAAACATAACCAACAACAACAAAAAAAAACACCTACAGAGCTGACTTTTTTATTTTCCATCTACATTATTTCCCCTTACTTAGGTAAGCATCATCTACAGAAAATTCAAAATCAGATAGAGCTCAAATAAAAATTCCTAGCCTTGGGCAACCCCTTCAGGTTCCCTAACACTGTGGGAGCTTGTCTGTCCTCTTAGTAAATCCTGCTTTAAAAAAAAGAAAAGAAAAAAATTACTAAACTTGACAACGGGTGTACACAGGATGGTGGAACATCCAGGTGCAAGAAACAGAATTGTACCTACATTAGTGACTTATAATCTGTAGTCCCATACACTTAGCCATCCATGAAGGAAGAAAAAAACTCTAAGTTTTATTTCTTCGTTAAAAATATTATTTTTTTAGCCAGGCTCGGTGGTTCAGCCTGTAATCCCGTGCCTTTGGGAGGCTGAGGTGAGTGGATTGCCTGAGCCCGTGGGTTTGAGACCTGCCTGGGCAGCGAGACCTCATCTCTACAATAAATCAAAAAATCAGCCGGGCGTGGTAGAGCATGCCTGTAATTCCAGCTCCTTGGAAGGCTGAGGTGGAAGGATCACCGGAGCCCAGCAGGTCGAGGCTGCGGTGGCCAGGAGCAGCCACTGCACTCCAGTCTGGGCGACAGAGTGAGACTCCAACTCAAAAAAAGAAAAGAAAAGAAAAAAAATATTATTTTTAACTAGATAAGAAAAGTCACCTGGTTCAAAATCGATAAGATTTTTAAAAGTAGGTACAAGTTGGGCACTTTGGGAGGCCGAGGCAAAAGAACGGCTTGAGCCTACGAATTCAAGACCAGCCTAGGAAGCACAACAAGACCTCGTGTTAAAAAAAAAAAAAAAAAAATTACCTGGAGAGCCCTATTCTTGTCCCTTTATCTCAGGGAAAAGTCAGCAGAATGAATAAATAGGAGCACATTCTTACAGAGATGGGTTTAATGTTGCATTTTCAAGAATGGGTTACATCTTTAAATGCAGACATCTAATAAAACATATGGGGGGAGATAGGAGTTAACTAAAAAAATTCCTCCTGCAAATATTATATTTTTAGAAAATTCATTTTGGAGAAGTATATAAGTAAAAAGCCTCCCTGCTTTCCTGTCCCCTATCACCATGTTCCCCTCTACAGGGAAATCTATATTATCTGTTTTGAAGCAGTTCAATACTTCCAA
This sequence comes from Carlito syrichta, assembly GCF_000164805.1. NCBI lineage: Eukaryota > Metazoa > Chordata > Mammalia > Primates > Tarsiidae > Carlito > Carlito syrichta. Next base: position 3,718 of record NW_007250043.1, read on the forward strand.
AAACCTAACAGAAAGTGTACTGTTGTCTGCTTTTAGATTGAACACATATTAATCCAGTGTTGTATTTTATTTCACTCATAGAAAATCCCAATTGGCTATTTTTCATCACTTTTGCAAATTAAAAACAAAAGGTGAAAATAAATTAATATCGGAAAAAGAGGCTTTAGAAATGAAAATTTCTGGAGTCCTAACGAAAGTTACTTTAAAGTCCAGTTTACTATAACATATTATTGCTATCCACTACAACTGTCATTTCACAGGAGCCACCTGAATAACTTTAAGGAGTCATTTGTGATTGATCATACATATGATCTTTTCTTTTTAAAAGTATTTCTCTATGTTCCACTTTTAAAAGGCAGGAAGAGACAGACAGGAACAGTATCACATTTTTTCATAGAAAACGGGAATCCTCCTTGTCACAAAGTATGACACCAATTAAACAGAACACAGATTATCTTCAGTAATCTTCACATGCTATTTATAAGCAAAAGACTACTTTACCGGGGCACTGTGGGACTGTAACCCACAGGGAGTTTCTAAGATGCTACTGGAGAGACTAAAGGCCTGGCACTTAGGATTTGGAACAAGGAAGACACTGAATGAGAAATGAGGAATTTGTGAAGCTCTACCTACCACTCTCCACATTAGCTCCAAACTGCACTGGCCACAGTAAAGTCTGTCGCCACTTTAAAATATGACTCTATTACAGCATTCATGACTTTGTCCTCATCTGCTAATACATCTTCCTTAGAGGCAGCAAACTCATCAAGGGAAGAGACTGTCTCATTCCTAGCTGGCGACCTCAGTACATCATCTCTACATTGAGATTAATATTAGAAGCCACCTCATCAACACTAAGACGGTGGACCCAGATAATCCATGCCAAGTGCTTAAACCTGTGCCGGGTCATGCAGTAAACATGATCCTCTTCTTGCCCCAGGTCATATAGTAAGTACTCAATAAATAGAAGCTACTACCATTAGTATTAAGGAATTGATGCAGAACCGCTACCTACTAAATGAACGAAATTCAGAGTTTGGGGTGAGAACACCTTTACCTAGAGCTCACTGCCTAAATCTGTGGCACTCCGGAATTTGGAAATACACTGGGAGAGCACTGTTTTTGTCCCTTTAGCCCATGGAAAAGTCAGCAGAATGAACAAATAGGAAGGAATCCTTGACAGAGATGAGTTTAATGTCTTTTCAAGAGTGGGTTAAATCTTTAAAGAAAGACATCTGAAACAAGAAGGGGAGGCAGGAGTTAACTAATAAAAATCCTTCCGCAGATTTAATATTTTTAGAAAATGCATTTAAACGCCAAGAGCACCACTAACACTAAAAAGTCCAATGCTCACGAGGTTAGTCCGGGTCCCACACCTGCATGTCCTCTTACCACGGTTCACAGACGTCTCTGAGAGGCGACCCTGGAAGGCAGGGCTCAGGGAAGAGGGAAAGGGAGTGAAGTGGGCTTCAGGGGGGCAAGGTGGTAGGAACCTCGGGGTCTGAAGTCTCCGAGTTCCATCGCTTAGAAGCTGTGCGGCCTTGGACACATCACGCCCTCTTTCTGGCCCTCGCTGGGAACAGGGGGCAGCGAGAAAAGTTACTCCAGCCCCTTTCTGATGCCGTCTAAAAGAGCAGGGGAGTGCCCGTGGTCGAAGGGCTGGGGGTGGGGACGGGGGCGGCGGGTCCAAGACTTAAAACCCAGTCCCCGTTCTGCACAGCAAGGCTCGACCAGCCTCCCGACCGCGGGACTCGAACACGGGTCTCTGGGCCGGAGCCGGGCTCCGTCGAGCCGCCCGGATTACGGGCGCCGAGCCGCCTCCACGACCGCCGCGCCCCTCAGGGCAAGCCCACCCGCGGCCCGGGGCTGTCCCGACGGCTCCGCGAGATGCACAGCCCGCCCTGGAGAGAGGGTCTGCCAGGCGGCGACGGTTCGGCTGGCGACATCCAACGCCCGGCGGAGCCCCCATTCGGAGCTCCAGGCCACTCGCCTGCCGCCGGCACCGCCCCGCAACAGTAGCCGCCGCTCACCAGCGTGCCGGGTGGCCGCCATCTTAGTCCGAGAGGCCGCGGGAGCGTTCACCAAGAAAAAGAAAAAAGAAAGAGAGAAAGAAAGAAAACCTGCGCAGGCGCAACGCAGCAGACCGGAGTTGGGCAGACACTGGGAAGAGCGCGCCCTGCCGGCGGCGGCGGGCTGAAAGGCGGAGGATCGCGCTTGCGGCCCGCGATTTCCAGCCTGCTGCACCGCCTGAAGCAGGGAGGCACCGGGCGACGGGGAAACGCTTGCTGCGTTCGCGCAGCCGTCTTCGGGGAGGCACGCACGACTCCTAACGCGTGCCCGGAGCCGTGCTTTGCTTTTCCTGCCTGCTGGGGGCTTCCCTGGCGCTGGTCCTGTTGTTGGAGGCTTGACTGAGCCTGGGGGTTCGAGACCAGCCTGGGCAACTGGGTGAGACCTCGGCTCCTCAATTAAAAACAAAAAAACAACCAGGCCAGACTCCGTGGCTCAGCCTGTAATCCCAGCACTTTGGGAGGCCGAGGTCAGTGAATTGCCTGAGCCCGCGGGTTCAAGACCCGCCTGGGCAACTTGGCAACGAGACCTCATCTCTACAATAAATCAAAAACTAGCCGGGTGTGGTAGCGCGCGCCTGTAGTTCCAGCTACTTGGAAGGCTGAGGCGGAAGGATCGCCGGAGCCAAGCAGGCCGAGGCTGCAGTGGCCGGGAGGGACCACTGCACTCCAGTCTGGGTGACAGAGTGAGACTCCAACTCAAAAAAAAAAAAAAAAAAAACAAAGACAAAAACGAAAAAACTAGACTGGCGTGGTAGCGCCCGCCTGTAGTTTCAACTACTTAGAAGGCTGGGCTGAAAGATCGCCTGAGCCCAGCAGGTCGAGGCTGTGGTGGCCGTGAGTGTGCCACTGCCACTACAGCGTGGGAGATGAAGTGATACTCCAATTCACACACACACACACACACACACACACACACACACACACAAAGAATACTTTTCCCTCCATTCTGGGCAATATGGCCAAACTCTCATCTCTACAAAAAAATAAAAATTAGTCGGGTTTGGAGGCGCACACCTGTAGTCTTCCTACTTTAGGGGCTGAGGCTAGAGGATTGCTTGAGCCCAGGAGCTCGAGGCTACAATGAGCCATGGTTGCACCACTGCACACTCCAGGTCTGAGAAGCAGAGCAAAGACCTTTCCACCCTCCCCCCAAAAAAGAATTATTTTCCCTCCTGGGCCCCCTGGCTCATGCCTCTAATCCTAGCACTTTGAGAGGCTGAGGTGGGAGGATTGCTGGAGGTCAGGAGTTTGAGACCAGCCCAGACAACACAGGAAGGAAATCTCAGGATGAGATGTTACAAATGTTACAAAGACACTTACTGATAACAGCAAAAGCTGTGAAGCTGGTTTGCCAGTTGTAAAATATATGCAATAAACAAAAAGCAGTTAACCATTTGGTGCTTGTTAACTAATGCTGTTTACTAACCATATCTTAAAGAAACCAAACACCACAATCAACCAGACTCTTTAGGAATCTCTGGAAATTTTCTTTCGGAGACTTTTCCCAAAGACAATTCCTGGCCCACTAAACCCTGACATCCCTCCTATAAAAACAACCCTCTAGCCCCTGCCTCTGCAGATAGCAGACATTCTCTCTACTGTTTAGCCAGTCGTTCCCTTCACAATGTATCCTCACTTTAATAAATCTGTCTTTCTGAATTCAGTACTGTGTGTTTAATTCTGTTTACCAACCCAGGACTCCAGCCTTACCCAGCCTGCCACACATGGCACAAGGGACCCAGGCCCTTTGTTTGAAGCTATGTAGTTGTTGCTAGGTACAGGCTGCTACGTGAAAGTCACTCTATAACCAGCATGCTTACAACAAGCATTAGTGGGTTTTTTCCTGTCCAGTGAGTCACCCCAGGACACCCTGTAAGTCTCCAATAACATCCATTGTCTCTGGATGTTATTATTGTTCTGCGTCTCCACCACTGTGCTGTCCCTGTTGAACTCACTGGGTGTCAGGGGCAACATTAATTGAAAAATTTCACTCCGGGGAATTTATACCAATCAGCATTTCTATCAGCTACCAGAATATGTTTCTTACTCTCCCCAAAACTGAATTTTAAAAAATCCTTGTTTATTGATCATTTATACTAAGTGAAAACAAAATAGGTTAGGAACAGTATGTATAGTATGATCTCATTTATGTGAAGTTTTTAGTTTTGTGTGTGCTTGTTTACCTGTGCACTAAGTGATGTCTCAAAGGCAGATTGCCAGCCCACCACCCCAACTATCTTCAGTTCCTAAAATGTGACACATTGTTTCCCACCTCAGGGGTTGGTCTAAGTTGTTCTCCCTGTAGTAAAGCCTTTCTCCCAACCCCTTCTTTTCTTAACTCCTTGGTACTGATGCCCCAGTTCTGGGCCTAAATATTCCTTCCTTAGGTGCCTACCTGAGGCAGGAAACCCTTCCCTCAAGTCTTATAAGATAAAAGCCTTCCCAGAATAATGATGGAGTTCTTCCAGCGAAGTAAGATAAGGACTTTCTTAGATGTTACATATTAGAAAGAAATGTGGCCCCAATCTGTAATGCACAAGTGTAACTTGAGCTATCACACACTCAATTAACCAGTATGTCACTAATAAGCAAGGCTTTCCGGGGGACAAGGAAGCTAAAAATGTATAAAAGCCAATGCCTCCTATGCTCAGGGCTTAGCCTTTGTATGGGACCCGCTAACAAATAAATGCTGTTTCATGGGAAAGCAGCCTCGGTCCTGTCTATCTCCGTAGAGATTCCCACTATACTCCCACCTCAGCCTCCCAAGTAGCTGGGATTACAGGTGCAAGCCACCTACACTCAGAAATTTTTTTTGAAAGTAGGATTTATTGAGAGGACGGAAAAGCTCCCAGAGCAGGAGGGGGCCCTAGGGAGTTGCCCAGGATTTTTTTTTAAGAGACAAATTTGCCTCGACTGAACTCTGGGTCTCAAGCAATCCTCCTACCTTGGCCTTCCTAAATGCTGGGATTACAGGCATGAGCCACTGTGCCCAGCAGGTTATATTTATATAAATATGTTCCCAAATTATATGAAATTTCTATAATTTTGATATGTCTCAGTATATGTGATCAGTAATAATTATAGTATTGTGTAAAAGTGTTATGTGCCACAGAGATAACCAAATTCCCTTGTCAATTATGTCTTTAATCTTAAATCTTTAATTTAAGACTTTAATCATATTCTCATGGTGAAGTAGAAATCACACATTACAGGATATTATCGATGGTACACTTCTGTGTGTGTGCTTGATAACTAGTGTGTCTATGCAAAATGATGAAAAATCAGGCCAATAACTAGTGAAGATATCGATTCAAGCACCCGTAACAGGTAGCCTACTCTAACTAAGCCTCTCAGGGTTTCAAATTTACATGTTTATATGTATATTTTAAATGAATAGATAGACAGATGATAGCAGATATATAGATAGATAGATAGAAATGAGATCTCACTGTGTTATCCAGGCTGGTCTTGAACTCCTGGACTCAAAGGATCCTCCCACCTTGGTCTCTCAAGTCATAGGGACTACAGGCACCTGCCCACCAAGCCCTGAAATCTCCCAGGCTCTTGATCCACCTCCAAGTTGCTTTCCATTCCTAGGCAGGGAACATTCCGCAATGCAAACCTGCTCAGGCCAATCCCTGTTTAATATTCCCACTGGAGGCCTTTGCCTTACCAGACTCTGGTGTGGCCATGTGTTCCTTGAGCTGTGGTTGTCGCCATGTTTCCTGGCTTTGACGCCCTTCCCTACCTTGGAGAGGTGACTCTCCTCTTTCTCTCTATGTTTCTCCAATTTACTTTCTAAATAAACTATATTTTTTAATCTAAAAAAAATCTAATGGAATATTACACAGCCATAAAAAGGGCAAAATCATGGACTTCTCAACAAATTGAATGGAATTGGAGACAATCGTTCTTGGCGATCTATCACAGAAACAAAGAACCAAATGCCACATGTTCTCAATCATACGTGGGACCAGAACATTAATCACTGTAGTGGAACGGGGGGGGGGGCTTGGCAGTCATGGGACACTTTCAGGAGAGGGAGGAAGGGGAAGGGCATGGAACAACACAAAGGGGACCTGATCCTAAACCAGGGCAAGTGAGGACAAGTTGGAGGCCCAAACTTCACCTATGCATACATTAATTTTGTCATTAATCCTGACTTATACTCCACACCTTTTTTTTTTTGAGTTGGAGTCTCATTCCATCACCCACGCTGGAGTGCAGTGGCATGCTCACGGCCACCCCAGCATCAACCTGCTGGGCTCAGGTGATCCTTCCACCTCAGCCTTCCAAGTAGCTGGAACTACAGGCACACACTACCATGCCTGGCTAATTTTTTATTTATTGTAGAGATGAGGTCTTGCCAAGTTGTCCGGGCTGGTCTCGAACCCATGGGCTCAGGCAATCCACTCGCCTAGGTCTCCCAAAGTGCTGGTATTACAGACTGAGCCACCGAGCCTACTCCACACCTTCATAATAAAATAAAATAAAGTAAAATAAATTAAAAAAAAACATAAAATTCCTTGATGGCTTCCCACTGCCATGAGGATAGAGCTCAGATGCCTTCAGAGGGTCCATGAGGGTCTCAGTGATCTGGCTCTGCTGTCTTTCTTCCCCCCCCCCTCGTCTGCAGCTTGTGCACAAGCCCCCACTCCACTTGCAGACGCCCAGCTCTTCTCTAGCCTGCCTTCTCATCCTCCAGACCTGGGTTTACACAACTCCTCTGGTAAGCCCCCCCTGATCCTCCAAGCTGACCTGGGATCCCTTTCTAAGGTCGCCCGCACTTCCTATCACAACACTTGCCACAGGACAAGTACCTGGGTATAGATTCTCTTCATCTCTAGACCTTGGATGCATGAGTGCAGGGACCAGGACAACCTCCAACACCATCAGGTACCCAGGTGTAGCATGTGCCACGCACACAGCAGGGACATAGCTACATTTTAAGTGGAGAAAAGGGTGGAAGAGAGAAGGAAGAAAGGAAGGAAGGAAAAAAACCACAATGCAGAGGAGTCCATTTCTGAGAAGAGCTGGGGAATGGCACTGAAAAGGTTCCTGAAACTTTCAGGTTTAAAGCCGGTACTTACAGCTTTGCAAGGAGTTGGATAAACCCTTGCAATTCCAGTTTGGAGTTTGAGGACTACCATTTCTAAGGGAAGGGGAATCAGGAGGCGCAGGTACGGGATAGCACAGGGCACTAAGAAAGAGACTTGGGACCTGGGGAGACAGAAGGGAAAAAGAGAAGGATCTGTATTTGTTGGCTTGTAAAAACAGTAGCAACAAAAACAAGGATGATTCCAAATTTCCAGAGATTACAGATTTCCACTGCACCCAGTCTAAATAAAGTTTTAATTTTAGAATGCTTTAAATTATTTTGTTTCCGTGTATCTTCCACCCAGTTTGCCCTGTTGACACCTTCTTACGTTACTTTGGTACATTTGCCACAACGAAGGAACCAATATAAACTAAACTCCGCAGCTTATACGGATTTCACTATGTTTCTCTCATGTTCTTTTTCTGCTCTAGGACCCATCTGGGACACATTACATTTGGTGGTCATGTCTCCTAGTATCCTCTGGCCTGTGACGGTTTCTCAGATTTCCTTGTGTTTAATGTCATAGTTTTGAGGAGTGCTGGTCAGGTATATTGTGGAGTGTCCTTCATCGAGGATCTGTCTGGATCTATCTCTCTGTATAAGACCACAGAGGTGAAGGGTCTTTCTCATTACTTCATATTAGGGGTACACACTATCAGCATGACCTACCACTGTTGATGTTGACCTTGATCATCTGGCCAAGGTGGCGTCTATTGGGTTTTTCCACAATAAAGTTATTTTCCATCCCCTTTCCATACTCTTTGGGGGTATCATCCACTTTGGTCCACATTCAAGATTTGTGGAAATAAGCATCATTTCCTTGGTGGGGAAAGGAGAGTGCGGTAAACCTCTGTAAATTAATTGAAATTCTGTGTGAAAGATTTGGTTTTTTCCCTCGTTTATTCAATTACTGTTGCATTAGTATGGGCTTGTGAATATTGAGTTTATACTTTGTGTTATAATCTAGTAATATGGAGTTAGGGAGTTCTTTCAAGTTGGCTCTTGTGTTCCTGTGACTTTTATTTGCTTATTTATTTAGAAGCACTTTTTGGCCAGGCACAGTGGCTCAAGCCTGAAATCCCAATACTTTGGGAGGCCAAGGTGAGGGGATTGTCTGAGCCCACGGGTTCAAGACCAGCCTGGGCAACATAGTGACACCTCGTCTCTACAATGAAAAAAAAAATTAGCCAGGTGTGGTACCATGCTCCTGTAGTTCCTGATACTTGGAAGGCTGAGGCAGAAGGATCACCCCAGTCGATGCTGGGGTGACTGTGAGCATGACACTGCACTACAGCCTGGATACAGAGTGAGACTCCAACTCAAAAGATAAATAAATAAATAAATAAGCACTTCTTTACATTCTAGCACAACAAAGCCTACAAGATGCTCCTGGTTGATCTTGTCTATTTCCTACTCTAGTCTCAGAATTTCTCCATGGAACTCTGGCTCCTTTTATCAGTGAACAGTATTCAGAAACCAAGAACTGAGTGCTGGGTGTGTTCAGTGTCCATTTACATTTAATTTTCTCTCATTTTTCTTGAGACAAAGTCTTACTCTGTCACCCATGCTAGAGTGCAGTGGTGCAATCATAACTCACTACAGCCATTTAAGTGACCCTCCCACCTTAGCCTCCCAAGCAACTGGTACAACTGGTACCACAGGAGAGCAGCACCATGCCCAGCTACTTTCTAATGTTTTTATAGAGGTGGATTTTGCTGTTGCCCAGGCTGGTCTCAAACTCCCAGTCTCGAGCAGTCTTTCCGCCTTGGCCTTCCAAGGGGCTGTATTTTCAGGCATAAGCCATTGCACCCAGCCTTACTTTTCATTCTCTTATTCCTTCATCTCCATCTGCTCCTTCTCTGATGATTGTTTCTCCTTAGCTGCTTGAGCATTTAGATATGCTCGTATTTCTCCCATTAACCCTTCATTCATGCCCCTCCACTAGCAAGTTCCCTGGCTTTCTCTTTCCATTCTGCAGAGTTGTATTTTATATTAATCTGAAAATGTCATATATGAGTAAAGTCTGAGTTCTATGTGCAAAATGGGAAATACATGCAAATAATTAAAAATTGTCCTGTGAAGCACACTTTTAAAGCTGAAGAAAGGCAGTTATTACCACATGGTGGTGCCACCATAGTTGTTGACTCAGAAATCCAACTGACATTGTATTCATTTCCTATGCCTACTGTAAAAATCACTATAATTTTAGCAACATAAAACAATTTTTTCCTCTGGTTTATTTTGCTTTTTATTTCAAAGTAAAACAAACGGATTTATTCATTTAAAAAACAATGTTTTTCTTACAGTCTGAAAGTCAGAAGTTTGAAATCATTATCACTAGGCTAAAATCAAGGTGTCAACTTGGCTGTTTCCTTCTAGAGATTCTGGGAGAATCCATGTTCCTGTCTTTTTCAGCTTCTAGTGGCAGCTGTATTCCTTGGCTTCCTCTACCCACAAAGTTCATCACCCCAGTCTATAGTTTGCCATCATATCGCCACCTGACTCTTACTTCTCCTGTCTCTTTGAATGGACACTTGTGATTTCATTGGGCCCACATGGATATGCCCAAACAATCTCCTATTCTCACGATCCTTCATTCATCACATCTACTAAGTCCCTTTTACCATGTGAGATAACCTTTACAGTTCTGGGGATTAGGACATGGAGAAGGGGATTATTGAACCTACCAGAGTGACTTTTAAAAATAATATTCTGATACTTTAGTGTGATTCCACTTTTTTCTTTTCTTTTGAGTCAGGGTTTTACTCTGTTGTCCAGGCTGGAGTACAGTGGCATGATTGTGGCTCACTGCAGCCTCCAATGCCTGGGCTCAAGCGATCCTCCTGCAACAGCCTCCCAAGTAGCTGGGACTACAGGCACATACCACCATGCCCAGATTTTTTGTTTTTTTTTTTTTTAGGAATTAGATCTTGCTATGTTGCCTAGGTTGGTCTGTGACTCCTGGGCTCAAGTAATTCTCCCGCTTCTACTTCCCAAAGCAGAGATTACAGATGTGAGGCACTAACTTATTATACTTCTGTACCATAAAAATATAACCTAAAAATTTGTCAAAAGATCTTATTAATGCAAGAACTGAAGGAAAAAAAAACATCCAAATCAATAATATTGGAATGCAAGTTCACTGTAAGATATGGAAAAGTTTAAAAGAGATCTTTTAAGAAAAAAATTAGCCTGGGTGTGGGGGCCCAAGCCTGTGTTCCCAGAACTTTGGGAGGCTGAGGTGAGAGGATTGCCTAAATGCAGGTGTTTGAGACCAGCCTGGGCAACTTGATGAGACCTCATCTCTACAGTAAATCAAAAATTAGCCAGGCATGGTAGTATATGCCTGTAGTTCCAGCTACTGGGAAGGTTGAGGAGGAAAGATCGCCTGAGCCCAGTTGGTCAAGGCTGCGGCAGTTGTGAATGTGCCACTACCCTCCAGCCTGGGCAACAGAGTGAGAGTTCAACTCAAAAAAAAAACATGTACTACTTAGAAGCAGAGTGCTGGTTGGTGTTCTGGTGGAAGGGTCAATTGAATGTGGTGTGCTCCTCAATTACAATAGCTCTAGATGTTCTAGCTCTTATAAGAAAATCAGTCTTTAATTACACAAATTTTGGGTTATTCGAGGTCTTTGTTCCTTGTATGAAATGGAGCCACCCTGTTCTTTAAAATGTATTCCTTATCCTTTACCCCTGCTGACTCCTCAACTCAGAGCAATCTGCCCATACCACGTTTTTTTTCTTTTTAATTTTTTAATTCTAAATATGTGGGGTACAATTCAAGTATACAAATGTTCATTATGCAGGTACCCTTGTTGATGAGGTGTACTCCCCTCCCCTGGCAGTTTTCCACTACTGCCAATCTCACCCCCCTCCCCTGGCAGTTTCCCCACTCCTTTGTCCCCCTTTTCAATTATTGCAATAATTGTTCAAGGTCCCCTTATGAGTGAGAAGATGTTATACTCAGTTCTTTGTTTCTGTGAAATATCACTCAGTGTTATGGACTCTACGTCCATCCAAGTTGTTGTGAAATTCATAATTTTGTCCTTCTTTATGGCTGCATAATATTCCATTGTGCATATGTACCATATTTTTTTAATCCAGTTCTCTTTTGATGGGCAGCGTAGTTGGTTCCGTGTTTTTTCTATGAAATAGCAAACTCAGGATACTATGGCAAAGTAGGAACCCAGAGTGTGTCTTCCATTCCAGCAACTACCACCATTTGGTCACTTCTTTTCATAGGTCAGCATTACCCAGGAGCCCCCCCCCCAATCTTCATGAAAGTAAACCCAGGAAAAATAAAACAGTATCTTTTTGCAGGTTATGTGAAATGGAGGCCATCCAGGATCCATTCTGACTCAAGAAGCCCAAGTAACATTCAACTTCAGGAACATTACAGGAGTGGAAGAAGAAAAGGCTAACCTTGTGTTGGTAAAATTAATTTCTCCAGAGGAATGAAAGATAGTTTTGTGATATCTGGAGTGTTTCAGAAAAGATTCCATTCTAAACATTTATGTGATAATCTTTCTGTTCTGCTGGGCAGCCTCTAAGTTGCTTAATTCAGTACATTGGGCAATACTGTCATTTTTAAACTCCAAACTCAAAGTTAGCAGTAATAGGAACTCGATAATTCTGCAGAGAGAGGAGTTTAAGGAGTCTAAGAGATGACAAGAAGGATCTCACCACGAGACACTTTATTTTGGCACAGTGTATCCATAGCACGCACTTATTCAGTGGACAGCAGATCCTTCCATGTCTCTGGGTGGTCAGCCCCAAAGTTCCCTTCATTCCTGACCTAGAGGAAGGCTGTGGTGCTTTGAATCAAAATGATTATCTGCCAGAACAGTAAAAAATGACTATTAAAAACAAAACAAAATTAATATCACATCTCAAGAGAAGTGGTTCTTTTCTTGGGATTGTTTTCCTACAAGTATTAGCAATCCTAGTTTTATAATTCTAATTCAGAAAGAGCCAAGTCCAATATCAAATGACACTGAACAAAGTGACTATCACTTTGAGGGATATTTGTCAAATTTCTAAACCATACTGAAGACTGGGGAATCACAGTTTCCCTTATTTAGAATACTAAAGACATTAAGAATTTATCAGGTTCACTTTCTAAGAGTCTCTCTGGGAATTTCTGTGGATTATTCTTTTTACTATCTTCCACAGTAACCACTTTTCATCTTACAGGGGCTATTTTGATTTTTGGGAAGGCTAATTGTTACTCAGAACCAAGAGTGGCAGAAAAAGAAAATAACAAAAGACAATATGCTTTTAGATGCTGAAAATAATACTAATTAGATAATATAACTGATTTTCTTACACTTTATTACCTTCCTTATTATTTCTAAGGAGAGGCGTTTGAAAAATTACTTAAATGGTGGCAGTATTTTTAAAATAAGTAACTTCCCAAGTAAAACTAGATTCCTTTGACAGAAACAACATTCAATCAGATGTCAAAATTCTGATATATGGTTGGGTTCAGTGGCTCAGTCTGTAAATCCCAGCACTTTGGGAGGCCGAGGAAAGTGGATTGTCTGAGCCCACGGAATTGAGACTAGCCTGGGCAACTTGGCGAGACCTTGTCTCTACAATAAATAAAAAATTAGCTGGGCATGGTAGCTTGCATCTCGAGTTCTAGCTACTTGGAAGGCTGAGGCAGAAGGATCGCTGGAGTCTAGCAGGTCCATGCTGGGGTGGCCAAGAACATGCCACTGCATTCCAGCCTGGTAACAGAGTGAGATTCCAACTCAAAAGAAAAAAAAAATCTGATATATGTCTGCTAAAAAATTATTAATTGTAGTCTTATTTAGAAGTGTCCATTTAAATGTTATCTCCTCTGAGGTGTGTATTTTTATACTTATTGATTTTTTTTTTTGTTGGTGTCTCAATCTGTTACCCAGGTTGAAGGACAGTTGCATAATCACAGCTCACCACAACATTTACCTGCTGGACTCAGGTGATCCATCTGCCTCAGCCTCCTGAATAGCTGAAACTAAAGTAGCATGCCACAAGGCCCAGCTAATTTTTTAATTCATTTTTGTAGAGATGAGGTTTCACTAGGTTGCCCAGATTGGTCTCAAACTTCTGAACTCAAGCAATCCTCTCACCTCAGCCTCCCAAAATGCTGGGATTCCAGGTATGAGCCATTGTGCCTGACCCAGGTGTGTATTATTTTTTTAAACTATATTGGGGCTCAAATTTGGTGATCTTGTTATTTGAATGTTGTAAAGGGGTAAAACCAATTTGTGATGTGTCTGGTAAAGTTACTACTCTTATAAAGTTGGAATGAAAGCGAGTTAAAAATGAATGTTTATAGCATTAACCCATTTAAAATGTCAGATCCTGATTCTACATGTTTTTCCTTCTTTGCTTTTTTCTTTATTTAAAGATGTGGGGTACAATTCAGGGTTAGGTATATAAATGTTTATCATGCAGGTACCCTTGTTGATGAGGTGTGCCCCTCCCTCCCCTGGTAGTTTCCCTCAATTGCCAATCCCACTCCCCACCCAGCAGTTTCCCACTACTGCCAATCGCTTTCTTATAGTATTATGATAATTGTTCAAGGTCCACTTATGAGTGAGATCACATGGTACTCTGTTCTTTGTTTCTGTGATAGATCATTGAGTATGATAAATTCTAAAAACCTCCAAGTTGCTACAATGTCCATATGTTTGTCCTTCTTTATGTACATTTTAAAAAATCCAGTCCAACTGTGATGGGCAGTATTGTTGGTTCCATGTTTTTGCCATTGTGATTATAGCTGCAAGAAACATGTGTGTGTAGGTGTCTTTTTGGTAAAACAACTTGAGTTCCTCTGGGTATATTCCCAGTAGGGGTATTGATGGGTCATATGGAAGGTCAATTTCTAGTTCTTACAGAAATGGTCACACTGTCTTCCAAAGAGGCTGCACTAGTTTGCCTTTCTACCAGCAGTGTAGAAGCATTCCTTTTTCTACACATCCTCACCAGCATCTGTTGTTTGTTTTATTAATGATGGCCTTTCTTACTGGGGTTAGGTGATATTGCAATGTGGTTTTGATTTGAATTTCTCTAATGATTAGTGATGCTGAGCACTTTTTCATGTGTCTGTTGGCTGTCCATATATTTGCTTTTGAGAAGTGTCTATTCATATCTTTTGCCCACTGTTTAATGGGGCTTTTTTTTTTTCTTTCAGCATATTTGAGTTTCTTGTAGATCCTAGATGTAAGGCCTTTGTCAGATATACAATATTTTTCCCATTCTGTGGGTGGTCTCCCTGCTATCTTGATGGTTTCTTTTGCTTTGCAGAATCTTGATGAAATCACATTTGTCTCTCTTTTCTCTTATGGTATGGGTCTTGGGGTCTTGATCAGGAATTGGTTGTCTATTCCAATTTCTACAAGGATGCATCCCGCATTTTCTAAGATTCTTATAGTTTGAGGCTTTATGTTGAGACCTTTGATCCATTTAGAGTTAATTTTTGTGTATGGGGATAGGTAGGGGTCCTGTTTCAATCTTCTGCATGTGATCAGCCAGTTTTCCCAGCACAATTTACTGAATAGGTTCTCCTCTCCCCAATGGTGGTTGTGGAGGCTTTGTCAAAGATGAGTTGGTTGAGAAATTGAGACTTTGCTTCTGGAATCTCTATCCTGTTTCATTGGTCCTTATGCCTGTTCTTGTACCAATACCAGGCTGTTTTGATTATTGTAGCATTATAGTAAAGTTTGAAGCCTAAAAAGTGTGATATCTCCTACTTTGTTTCTTTTGCTAAGGATCATTTTGTTTATTTGTGGTCATTTATGTTTCCATATGAATTTCTGTACTGTCATTTCCAGGTCTGAGAAGAATGACATTGGTAATTTAATGGGTATTTTTGTTGAATCTGTAGATTGCCTTTGGTAGGATGGACATCCTAACAATGTTGATTCTTTCTAGCTATGAGCATGAAACATTTTTCCATTTGTTTGTGTCTTCTTGGATTTCTTTGAGCAGTGTTTTGTAGTTCTCATTGTAAAGGTCTTTCACTTCTCTGGTTAGGAAGATGCTGAGGTATTTCTTCTTTTGTATGGCTATTGTGAATGGGATTGTGCTTATTTGGTTCTCTGCCTGCTTGTTGATGAATGCAACTGTCTTTTGCACATTTATTTTGTACCCTGAGACTTTGCCAAAGTCCTTTATCAGTGCAAGCAGGCTTTTGACAGATTCTTTTGGATTTTCCAGGTACAGGATCATATCATCAGCAAAGTGGGATAACTTGACTTCCTCTTTTTCTATTTGGATACCTCTAATTTCCTTCTCTTGTCTAATTGCCCTAGCTAGGACTTCCAACACAAGGTTGAGCAAGAGGGGTGACAGTGGACAGATTTGTCTTGTTCCAGTTTTCAGGGGAAATGTTTCGAGTTCTTTCCATTTAGCAATATGTGAGCTGTGAATTTATCATAGATGGCACTTACTATTTTGAGGTGTGTTCCTTCTTTACCTAGGTGTTTGATTTTTTTTTTAATCAAGAAGGAATGCTGGGTTTTATCGAAAGCTTTTTCTGCATCTAATGATATGATCATGTGGTTCTGTTTTTATATATGTTGATGTATTAAAATTCACTTATGGTCTTTTGAATGTTGAACCAACCCTGCACCCTGGGTATGAGGCCTACTTGGTCATGGTGGATAATTTTTTAGATGCATTTTTGGATCTGATATACTAGAATCTTGTTGAGGATTTTTGCATCTATGAATCTACTTTGCAAATTTGATTTGTCCGCAATGGCTTCATAACCACTTTAAACAATAGGAATAATTTCTCTTTAGCATACAGTCCATTTCTGCTTTAGAGAATTCCCATCCCTACTAATGTTCCAGATAGGCTGTTTTGGTGTTTTGATACTTGGAGTGTACCTATTCTCCTCTTTAAAATCTTACTCATCTTTTAGTGATTTGTGTTCTTTTGATTACTCTAAGTCTTCATCTATGAAAGTCTTAAAACAACAGGAACTGAGTATTCTTTTTCTTTGTGGTATACCCATACCTGATATTGATCCATGAGCATA
>NW_007250044.1:0-3654 GCF_000164805.1 Carlito syrichta
GTGACAGGATGGGTTACCAGCAACTGGGCTGACCATGGTGTGTCCCAACTGCTTGATCACACAGTGCACAATGGACGCCCTAGCTCAGAGTCATCTGTTCCATGACCTCACACTTTTCTCTGCTATGAGACATGAGTGTGGAGGGTGGAAGCAGGCCTGCAGGAGTACATGGCTGAAGGCACGACACCAACGAGTTCGGTGGCCACCTTTGTATCCTCCCATGACCAATAGGCCAAAAAGTGCCTTTTCCTCTCCCATTCCTTAGGGCGACCCCTTGGGCTGGATGGTAGGGCTGGTGTTGGTGGTGGTGGTGGTGGTGATTATGATTATTTGGAGTGAAAATCCCTCTCTGTCACACAGGCCGGAGTGCAGGGGCATGCTCACAGATAACACGGACTCCACCTGCCAGGCCCAGACAATCCTCCCACCTCCGCCCCCCAAGTGGCTGTAACCAGCGACCTGTGCCACAATGCCCGGCTAATCTTTGGATTCATTTTTGATAGCCAAGACGAGATCTTGCCCAGTATCCCAGGTTGTTCACGAACTTCTAGGCTCAGGGCGTCCACTCACCTCTCCCTTGGAAGGGCCGGGTTGCCAGTATGAGACCCTGAGCATGACTTGTGGTTGTGGTGGTGTTGGTTGCTATTATTATACTGAGTCAGAGACATGCTGTGTACCCAGACCAGAGTTCAGGTTCTCGGCCAACGTGGCTTCCTGCAGGTCTAGAACCCAGGAGCCAAGTTTGTGTGGCCATGCCCTGTT
Organism: Carlito syrichta; assembly: GCF_000164805.1. Lineage (NCBI taxonomy): Eukaryota > Metazoa > Chordata > Mammalia > Primates > Tarsiidae > Carlito > Carlito syrichta. The sequence goes on from NW_007250044.1 coordinate 763, forward strand.
CGGATCCAGTCTTGGAGGCCCGCCTGATTGACAAAGTCCAGGTGCACTGAGGACCCCCGGCCACAAAGCGAGTCCAGGCAGCTGAGGCCCTTCTGTCTTCCCTCTTTGCTGTTGATACAGCTGAAGAAATTCTGTGCAGTCGTGGAAGAAGAAGATGGCATGTTTATGCAAAGAATCACAGCTAACCTGGAAATGTCATGGTTCATTTTTCCATTTCCCACTATGCTGTTTGGCCTTTTCTAACATATGCAAGGGTTAAACTCTGAAGCACATCAAGAATGCTTTCTTTCACTTGGTTATAAGTTACTAGATATTGCTTAAGTAATAAATGATATAAATATATCCACTCATTTGATTCAGAATTATGCATTTTAGTGTTTAAACATAAGGTTTTTTAGAAGCACAAGTTTATAGTAAGTTCATCATGAATTCATTATAAGTTCTAACACTTATCTAGGAGTTATGTAGGTGATTTATAACACTTTTCACTGACTTAGGATAAAGATTGATGTTAAGGTTTTTACTTAATTCAATAGTTAAAACTCTAAGTTAACATTTATAAAGTGGGTTTTCACTCAACTCATAATGTAATAATCAGACACTTTTATGACAGATCAGCTAAAACAGAAAGCAACCTTGAGGGGCCTGGGAAACATTACTAAAAGCTTCTTTTGAGTTCTTTTTAGAAACAAGCACTGCAAGATAAGAGAAAAGTAACGAGGACATCTGGACAAGGGAGGCGATCATGGGACTCTGAAGAACATAAAAGCCTAAGATGGGAAAAACCCTGACACATAAAGAAATATACACTTAAAGAAACTTTCTTGAAACATTTCAAGGACTGTAATTTGGGACATTGGACTGAAAGTATCATTGTTGGCTTTATGAATAAGACTTGTTGTCTAAATGCCTATGAGAATCTTGGTTTGTTTGCTACTATGCCTATGGGAATCTTGGTTTGTTTGCTACTAAGACCACTAGATGGTAACTTTTAAAAGATATGTACATGAAGGAATTTTCTTTGTCTTGCCCCTTCACGAATGGTATAAAAGCTCTGTGTTAACCAACATTAAATTGTCATCTGTTCAAGAAGCAGGTGTCCGTGTATATTATCTTTGTCCATCGCCTATCCGTCTCTCCTTCAGGACATCTCACGATCCTTGTGGGGCGGGCCCCCACAGTGCCCCAGCCAGGAAGAGGGAGATTCTAGTGAAAAAAAAGATGCCTCCCACATGCATCACGATGGGTGTCCCCAGCTCCCCATGGAAAGATCTACATGGGTGGAGGACGATGGAGTGATCGGGAGAGGAAGGGGCCCACCCCCCACCCAAAGGTGGCAAACAGGGCGACCAGAATCTGGGCTGGTCGCTGCGTTGCCGGACCACTTTGATTGCTCTGTGCCTGACGGCCGCCCTAACTCCAGACCGTCTGTTCTGTGAGCTCACACGTGTCTTTGCTGTGGGGCAAGAGTGTGGAGTGTGGAGGTAGGCCATCTGGGGCGCATGGCTGAAAGCATGGGGTGGACATTCTTGGTGGCCCCCTTTGAAACCTCTCATGAATGACAGGCCCAAAAGTGCCTTTTCCTCTCCCATCCCTGAGGGTGACTCCTCGCACTAGGTGGCAGTAGTGGTGGTGGTTATTATTATTTGGAGTCAGAATCCCGCTCTGTCCCTCAGGCCAAAGTGCAGGGGCATGCAAACAGTCACTGCAGACTCCACCTGCTGGACTTAGGTGAACTTCGCACCTCGACCTACCCAATGTCTGGAACCACAGACCTGCACTACCATGACCGGCTAATCTTTGAATTTATTTTTGATGGCTGAGATGACATTTCACCCTGTGTCCCTGATTGGTGTTGAACCCACAGGCTCAGGCCATCCACATGCTTGACCTCTGCAGGGCTGGAATTCCAGGCTGAGCCCCTGAGTCTGGCCTGTGGTTTTGGTGGTGGTGGTGGTTGGTATTATTCTAAGTCGGAGTCCTGCTCTGTCACCAAAGCTGGAGCACAGAAGCACACTCTCGGCCACTGCAGCCTCCACTAGCAGGGCTCTGGCGATTCTCTCCCTGCAACCACCTGAGTGGTTGGAATGACAGGTGTGTGCCACCATGCTTGGAACATTTTTTTGACTTTTTGTAGAGACGAAGTCTCACCTAGGTGCCCGGGCTGGTCTCCAACCTGGGGCTAAGTCCATCCTCTCGCCCTGGTCTCCCAGAATGCCAGGATGACAGACCTGAGACCCTGCGTCTGGCCTACACACCACTCTCGGGGACCACCACAAGGACTGGTCCTTCCAATGACCTGGGACCCTGGAGAGTGTGGCCGCAGTCACCCGTCAAGCCCTCCCCTGGGGGAGAACCTGAGGCAGGGGCGTGTCTCTGCTGGGGTGCCTCCCCTCTGCTCACTTCATTCCCCAGGTTGGACCCACTCGTCTCTCCCAAGGACCTCCTCCAGAAAGGGAGGGCATGATTCTCAAACTGGGAAGCAGAGACTGCCGGGCAACTCACACCTGTCTCCTCGTCACTCAGGGAGCCTGAGACAGGAAGTAGACTGGAGCCTGGGATCTCGAGACCAGGCTGGACATCATAGAATGCCCCCACCACAACCCCAAGTAAATTCCAGAAAACCTAGGGTGATGGCAGGCCTCAGGGGGAGGATTGCCTCCAGCCCAGAGTTCAAGACGAGGTGGGAAGACCAGGAAGTCCACCAAATATAAAGCCTGTGTTTGCAGAAGTTTGGGAGACCAAGGCCAATAGGATGTCCCGAGTTGGGTGATTTGAGAGCAACCTGGACAACCTAATCAGGAAAGAAAAGAAGGAAAGAAAGAAAGAAAGAAAGAAAGAAAGAAAGAAAGAAAGAAAGAAAGAAAGAAAGAAAGATTAAGACAGGACTGG
>NW_007250044.1:4415-5383 GCF_000164805.1 Carlito syrichta
TTCATCCTCTGGAGTGGCTGGGAAGACGGGCACCATGTCCCCAGAGCCCCTGTTTTGGTTGGGTGCAGAGACAGGGTCTCCCTGCGAGGCCCAGGTTAGCATTGAGTATATGGGCTACAGGCATACTCCAGATTCTGCCTCTCAGAGTGCTGGGATTCCAGGCATGGGCCGCCACGCCCAGCCTTTTGGTTCGTTTTTGAGGAAGCATCAAGGCCGGGCTTGGGGGCTCAACCTAATCATCCCAGTGTTTTGGGAGGCTGAGGCCAGTGGCTGGTCTGAGTCCACATGTCCAAGACACACCCGGGCATCTCAGCAAGACCTCGTCTCTACCCTCCATCACAAATGAGCCTGGCAAGGTGGCACACACTTGTCGTTCCAGCTCCTCAGTAGCCCAGTGGGGAATGATCACCAGAGCCCTGCATTCAAGTCCAACTCAAAAAAAAATCAAAGGAAATAAAAGAACAGCATCCATTTGTATATCAAGTTGGGATCATCGTATAGACAGAGATCATTGGGGAAGGAGGCCAAAGCCTTGGGTGTAGAGTTCCCAAAACACAGTGGATCAGCAGACAATCAGGCTGTGACTCTGGGAGGCTGAGTTGGGGGACCGCTGGAGCCCGGGAGCTCGAGACCAGCCTGGGTCACGTAGCGAGACCTCATCATTCGCCTGAACACAAACATTCGGGTCGCCTTTGGTGGTGCACAGGGCCCCAGGTACAAGGGATGTGGTGACCTCCATCCCAGGGCATGCCTTATTGTCACCCCATCTGACAGCATGTGCAAGTCCAGGCCAGTCACCATGGCTCACGGCTGTCATCGTCGTTCCCTTGGAGGCCAAGGCAGGAGGCTGCTTGATCCCAGGGTTCAGAGACCAGCCCAGAAGATGTGGGCAGACCTCATCTGGGTGAGAGATCCCCAAAATAAAATCAGGAGTGGTATACTCAGTAGTCCTGGCTGCTGAGGGGCGA
>NW_007250045.1:0-4415 GCF_000164805.1 Carlito syrichta
GAGTTCCCATTAACTGGAATCTACAGGGCATCTTGATAAGGTTTAATCAGCAATCTGGGCTTCTGGGTCCCTACATTTTTCAGAGCTACTTGCTCCATGGATACGCAAAATCTGTCATTACAGATCCACAGAAACTTTCTGGTCATCTTGTTAGTTGTAATCAAGGATCTGGCCCTACAAATCCTTTTGTGTCCTAGGAACATCTACAACCATAATCATGCTCCCCAGAATCAAAAGGCATATTGGTACTAAATCCCTCGATAAAGGATACCAAAAGTGACAGAAAATTCTTGTGGGCAGGCAGGTCGGAATTGGGATGTTGGGTTTTGAAGATTCCACATTTTAGGGAGGTCTTTTGAAGGCGAACAAGGAATCTTGGATTCCAGTTCCCAAAGGAAATTATGGGAGTCTTTCTCTTGATATACAAACAACTGGAATTCTCGGACACCGGTAACTATCTCAGCTTCCTGCAGAGTGAAGCGGGAAGCTGGGTAATGGGAGTCGTCATATACAGGAAACTGCACATCATACTGCTTAGGAAGTATAAAGAATCTTGGTTACATGAGTACTCAATCCCAAAAACTACAGGCTGTCTTCCTAAGACGTAACCGCAAATCAGGTTTTTGAAGTAGGATTATGGGTAATGGTAGTCCTCACATACAGGAAATTTCACTGCCTTTTGCTAAGTAAGAATAAGGAATGTGCGTTACTCATGTCCTCAATCCCCAAAAAACTTCAGGCTTCCTTGTTATGGGCTAAACATGAATCAGGGTGTTTCAAGCATAAATCTTGGGAAATGGAGTACTTATATACAGGCTACTACATGACCTTTTGCTAAGAAAGAATAAGGAATCTGTGTTACACAAGACCTCAATCCAAAAAATCTACATGGCATCTTGGAAAGGGCTAAAAAAGAAATCAGAGTTTCGAAGCAGGATCTATGTAATGAGAGCCCTAATATACAGGAAAATACACGGCCCCTTGCCAAGGAAAAAAAAGAATCAGGGTTATAACAGTCCTCAGTCTTAAAAATCAACAGGCCATCTGCTGTGGGCTAAAAAAGAATCAGGGTTTAAAAGCTGCAACATAGGTAACAGCAGTCCTCATATACAGAATCTACATGATCTCTTGCTTAACAAAAATAAGAAACCTGTTTTACACGGTTCCTCTGTCATAATATCTACATGATATCTTGCTAAGGGCTAAACAAGAATCAGCGTTTCCAAACAGGATTCTGGGGAAAGCGAGCGCTCTTATGCAGGATATTATACTGCCCCGCGCTAAGGATGAATAAAGAATCTGTGATACACTAGTCCCCAATCCGAAAATATCTCAGTGTGTCTTGCTAGGGGATAAAGAAGAATCAGGCCTTCGAGCTCATCTCTTGTTTCGGCGATATTTGGCTTATGGGTATTATGAATCAGTCTTTTTAGGATTCCAGCAACATTTTGGTCCTCTTGAGAGCTGTAAACGGGTATCTGGTAGTACAAGTCCCTTCGGTTCCTCGGGACAACTAAGACCAGATTCCCAGAACAAAAGAATCATCTTGCCGTATTTGGATGTAACACGGGTCTTAAGATGACTTGGTAATCCTAAAATTTCCGATTGTACTTTTATTTGGAGAGGGGCCGAGGGTTTTACACTTGCCAAATATTCAGTACAAATTATTAAAATGTAACCAGGAATCATGGATTCCACGACCCTAGGAATCATCTGGGCATCTGCATTTCTGTACGCAGAGTTTTGGAATCCACATAGACAGGGAAAATCAGGGCATCATGCTGAGAACGGAAAAGGAATCCAGTTCTTGGAGTTCTCAATCACCTAAATATACAAGGTCTCTTGATAAAGTTTAATCAGCAATCTGAGCTTCTATATCGTCACATCTTTAGCGTGTCTTTTGAAAAGGGAACAAGGAATCTTGGTTCCAATTCCACAAGAAATTTATGGGAGTCTTTCTCTTGATATCCAAGCAACTGAAATTCTAGGTCACCACGAAATATCTGGGAGTCTTGCTAAGAGTGAAGCAGGTATTTCAGTAATGGGAGTTCTCAATGCAGAAGACTACACAACCTGTTGCTAAGAAAGTATAAGGAATGTTGGTTACATGACTCCCCCATCACAAAAACCTGCAGAGCGTTTTGCTAAGAGATAACCACCAATCAGGTTTTGGGAGTAGGAATATGGATAATGGGAGTCCTCATATACAGGATACTGCACTGTTTATTCCTAAGGAAGAATAAGGAATCTGGTTTACACGTGTCCTCAATCCCAAGAAAGATTTCAGGGTGTCTTGCTAAGGACTAAACACGAATTTGAGTTTTTGAAGCATAATCTAGGGAAATGAAATCTTCATAAACAGGCAAATGCACGAAGTTTTCCTAAGAAAGAATAAGGAATCTGGGTATCATGTGTTCTCAATCGCCAAAAAGCTACATGGCGTCTTGCTAAGGTCTAAACAAGCATCAGGATTACGAGGCATGTATCTGGGAATGGAATACTCCTATACAGGCATCTGCACGGCTGTTGCTAAAAATAAGGAATCTGGGATATATGAGTCCTCTATCAAAAAAGGTACATGGCGTCTTACTAAGGGCTAAACAAGAATCAGGGTTTCAAAACCGGAATCTAGGGAAAGAGAGTCCTCACATACAGGACACTACACGGCCTCCAGCTAAGGACGAATAAAGAATCTTTGTTGTACCTGGCCTCAAACCAAAAAATTCACAGGGTGTCTGCTATGGGACAAACTAGAAACAGGGTTTTGAGCTCCCCAAATGTTTCGGAGTAATTCAACATGCAGATATTGTGAATCATACATTTCAAGACTCCAGCAACATTCTGGTCCTCTTAAAAATTGTAAACGGGTATTGGGCACCCCACGTCCGTTAGGTTCCTTGGAACAATTAAGGCCATATTCCAGGACAAAAATAATCTTCTTGCCATATATGGATGTCACTCTGGTCTTAAGGTGAACACTAATCCCTCCCCTTCCGTTTCTCATTTTATTTTGAAAGGGGACAAGGGTTTTACAGTTGCAAAATGTTTAGTATGTATTTTTAAAGTAACCAGGAATCATGGATTCCACTTCCCTAGGAAACTTCTGGGTATCTGTCTTTTTGTATACAAAGTTTGGAATCCATATCAACAGGGAAAATCAGGGCATCTTGCTGAGAACTAAAAGGAAATCCAGTACTAGGAGTTCTCATTAACCGGAATATACAGGGCCTGTTGATAAGTTTCAATCAGCAATCTGGGCTTCTGGGTCCCTAAATTTTTCAGAACTACTTGCTCCGTGGATATGCTAAATCTGTCATTACAGATCCAAATGAACTTTCTGGTCCACTTGTTAGTCGTAATCAAGGATCTGGCCCTCCAAATCCTTTTGTGTCCTGGAACATCGACCATAATCATGTTCACCAGAATCAAAAGGCATATTGGTATAAAATCCCTCGATTTAGGTAACCTCAAACTACAGAAAATTCTTGTGGGCAGGCAGGTCGGAATTGAATTGTTGGGTTTTGAAGATTCCACATTTTGGGGAGGTCTTGTGAAGGCGAGCCAGCAATCTTGGATTTCAGTTCCCAAACAATATTATGGGAGTCTTTCTCTTGATATCCAAACAACTGGAATTCTCAGTGACCAGGAACTGTCTCAGCATCCTGCAGATTGAAGCGGCAAGCTGGGTAATGGAAGTCGTCATATACAGGAAACTACACTTCATATTGCTGAGAAAGTATAAGGAATCTTGGTTACACGAGTCCTCCATCCTAAAAACCTACAGAGAATCTTGTTAAGAGATAACTGCCAATCAGGTTTTGGGATCAGGTATCTGGATAATGGGAGTCCTCATATACAGGAAACTGCACTGTCTATTGCTAAGGAAGTATAAGGAATCTGGTTTACACGTGTTCTCAATCCCAAAAATGACTTCAAGGTGTCTTGCTAAGGGCTACAGACGAAATTGGGTTTTTGAAGCATAATCTAGGGAAATGAAATCTTCAAAAACAGACAACTGCATGGACTTTTCCTACGAAAGAATAAGAAATCTGGGTGACTTGTGTTCTCAATCCCCCAAAATCTACTCGGTTTCTTCCTAAGGTCTGAAAAAGCATCAGGGTTTCGATGCTTGTATCTGGGAAAGGGAATACTCATATACAGGTATATGCACGAATGTTGCTAAAAATAAGAAATGTGGGTTATACGAGACCTCAATCCTGAAAATCTACAAGGCATTTTGCTGATGGCTAAAGAAGAATCAGGGATTCAAGGCATGAATGTGGGTAATAGCAGACCTCATATACAGGAAATTACATGGACTCTTGCTAAGAAATCTATCAAAAAATCTACATGGCGACATACTAAGGGCTAAACAAGAAGGTGGGTTTCAAACATGAATCTAGGGAAGAGAGTCG
>NW_007250045.1:4435-16708 GCF_000164805.1 Carlito syrichta
CGGCTGTTGCTAAAAATAAGGAATCTGGGATATATGAGTCCTCTATCAAAAAAGGTACATGGCGTCTTACTAAGGGCTAAACAAGAATCAGGGTTTCAAAACAGGAATCTAGGGAAAGAGAGTCCTCACATACAGGACACTACACGGCCTCCAGCTAAGGACGAATAAAGAATCTTTGTTGTACCTGGCCTCAAACCAAAAAATTCACAGGGTGTCTGCTATGGGACAAACTAGAAACAGGGTTTTGAGCTCCCCAAATGTTTCGGAGTAATTCAGCATGCAGATATTGTGAATCAGGCATTTCAGGACTCCAGCAACATTCTGGTCCTCTTAAAAGTTGTAAACGGGTATTGGGCACCCCACGTCCGTTAGGTTCCTCGGAACAATTAAGGCCATATTCCAGGACAAAAATAATCTTCTTGCCATATATGGATGTCACTCTGGTCTTAAGGTGAACACTAATCCCTCCCCTTCCGTTTCTCATTTTATTTTGAAAGGGGACAAGGGTTTTACAGTTGCGAAATGTTTAGTATGTATTTTTAAAGTAACCAGGAATCATGGATTCCACGTCCCTAGGAAACTTCTGGGCATCTGTTTTTTTGTATACAGAATTTGGAATACACATCAACAGGGAAAATCAGGGCATATGCTGAGAAAGAAAAGGAAATCCGGTTCTAGGAGTTCTCATTAACCGGAATCTACAGGACCTCTTGATAAGGTTTAATCAGCAATCTGGGCTTCTGGGTCCCTACATTTTTCAGAGCTAATTGCTCAGTGGATACGCTAAATCTGTCATTACAGATGCACAGGAACTTTCTGGTCCTCTTGTTAGTTGTAATCAAGAATCTGGCCCTACAAATCCTCTTGTGTCCTAGGAACATCTACAACCATAATCATGATTCCCAGAATCAAAAGGCATATTGGTACAAAATCTCTCGATTGAGCTGACCTCAAACTACAGAAAATTCTTGTGGGTGGGAAGGTCGGAATTGGGATGTTGGGTTTTGAACATTCCACATTTTGGGGGAGATCTTGTGAAGGGGAACCAGGAATCTTGGATTCCTGTTCCCAAAGAACATTATGAGAGTCTTAATCTTGATATCCAAACTACTGGAATTTGCAGACTCCAGGAACTGTCTCGGCATCCTGCAGATTGAAGCGGGAAGCTGGGTAATGGGAGTCATCATATACAGGAAACTTCAAGTCATATTGCTAAGGAAGAATAAGGAATCCTGGTTACATGAATTCCCAATCCCAAAAACTACAGGCCGTCGTCCTAAGAGGTAACCACGAATCAGATTTTTGTAATCGGAATATGGGTAATGGGAGTTCTCACATACAGGAAACTTCACTGTCTATTGTTAAGTAAGAATAAGGAATATGAGTTACTAGTGTCCTCAATCCCCAAAAAATTTCAGGTCATCTTGCTATGGGCTAAAAACGAATGAGGGTGTTATAAGCATGAATCTAGGGAAATGGAGTCCTTATATACAGGAAACTACATGTCGTTTTGCTATGAAAGAATAAGGAATCTGGGTTACAGAAGCCCTCAATCCCAGAAATCTACAGGGCATCTATGAAACGGTTAAAAAAGAATCAGAGTTTCGAAGCAGGATGTATGTAATGAGAGTCCAAATATACAGGAAAATACTCATCCCATGCCATGGAAGAAAAATAATCTGTGTCATACCAGTCCTCAGTCCTAAAAATCAACAGGCCATCAGCTGGGGGCCAAACAAGAATTAGGGTTTAGAAGCTGCAACATAGGTAATAGCAGTCCTCATATAAAGAATCTACACGATCTCTTTCTAAGGAGAAATAAGAAAACTGTTTAACACGGTTCCTCCATCACAATATCTACAAAACATCTTGTTAAGGGATAAACAAGAATCAGAGTTTCCAAACAGGGTTCTTGGGAAAGGGAGTCCTCATATACAGGACATTACACGACCCCTCGCGAAGGAAGAATAAGGAGTCTGTGATACACTAGTCCCCATTCCGAAAAAATCGCAGAATGTCTTCATACGGGATAAACAAGAATCAGGGCTTTGAGCTCGTCTCTTCTTTCGGAGAGATTTGGCTTGTGGGTATTATAAATCAGTCTTTCAGGACCCTAGCAACATTCTGGTCCTCTTGAAAGTTGTAAACGCATATCTTGCAGTACAAGTCCCTTAGGTTCCTTGGGAAAACTAAGGCAAGATTCCCGGAACAATAGTATGTTCTTATCAAATTTGGATGTAACTGTGGTGTTAAGATGAACTTGGTAATCCTTAAAAACCTGTTTGTACTTTTATTTGGAGAGGAGATGAAGGTTTTGCAGTTGCCAAATATTTAGTACGAATTATAAATTTTAACCAGGAATCATGGATTCCACATCCTTAGGAAACATTCGGCAACTGCATTTTTGTATACAGAGTTTTGGAATCCACATTGACAGGGAAAATCCGGGCATCTTGCTGAGAACAGAAAGGGAAACCGGTTCATGGAGTTCTCAATCGCCTAAATCTACAAGTTCTCTTGATAAGGTTTAATCAGCAATCTGGCTTCTATGTCGCCACTTTTTTTGGGTGTCTTTTGTAAAGGGAACCTGGAAGCTTGGGTTTCAATTCCACAAGAATTTTATGGCAGTCTTTCTCTTGATATCCAAGCAACTGGAATTCTAGGTCACCAGGAAATGTCTCGGCGTCTTCCTGAGAATGAAGCAGGAATTTCAGTAATGGGAGTTTTCATATACAGAAAACTACACGACCTGTTGCTATGGAAGAATAAGGAATCTTGGTTACATGAGTCCTCCATCCCCAAACCGGCAGAGTGTCTTGCTACGGGATAACCACCAATCGGGTTTTGGGTGTAGGAATCTGTATAATGTGAGTCCTCATATACAGGAAACTGCACTGTCTATTGCTAAGGAAGAATAAGGAATCTGGTTTGCACGTGTCCTCAATCTCAAAAAAGACTTCAGGGTGTCTTGCTAAGGGCTAAACAAGAATTCGGGTTTTTGGAGCATAATCTAGGGAAATGAAAACCTCATAAACAGGCAACAGCAAGGAATTTTCCTTAATAAGAATAAGGAATCTGGTGACATGTGTACTCAATCCTCAAAAAACTACCCAGCGTCTTCCTAAGGTATAAACTTGCATCAGGGTTTTGAAGCATGTATCTGGGAAAGGGAGTACTCATATACAGGCAATTGCATGGCTGTTGCTAAAAATAAGGAATCTGGGTTATACGAGTCCTCAGTCTTGAAAATCTACGGGGCATCATGCTGACGGCTAAAGAAGAATCAGAAATTCGAGGCATGAATGTGGGTAATAGTAGACCTCTTATACAGGAAACTACATGGCTTCTTGCTAAGAAAAAAGAAGAAATCTGTTTTACACAGTTCCTCTATCAAAAAACCTACATGGCAACATACTAAGGGCTATACAAGGATCATGGTTTCGAAACAGGAATCCAGGGAAAGAGAGTCCTCACATACAGGACACTTCACGGCCTCCAACTAAGGAAGAATAAAGAATCTTTATTGTACGAGTCCTCAATCCAAAAAATCCCAGGATGTCTGCTATGGGACAAACAGGAAACAGGGCTTCGAGCTCCCCAAATGTTTCAGAGCAATTAAGCATGCGGATATTACAAATCGGTCATTTCAAGACTCTAGCAACATTCTGGTCTTCTTGAAAGTTGTAAACGGGTTACGGTCACTCCAAGTCCGATACGTTCCTCAGAAAAACTAAGGCCGGATTCCAGGACAAAAAGAATCTTCTTGCCATATTTGATGTAGCTCAGCTCTTAAGGTGAGCCGTGTAATTCTTCCTCTTCCGGTTCTCTTTTTATTTTGAGAGGGGACAAGAGTTTTGCAGTTGCCAAATGTTTAGCACGTATTTTTAAAGGTAACCAGGAATCATGGATTCGACTTCCATAGGAAGCTTCTGGGCACCTGTCTTTTTGTATTCAGGGTTTGGAATCCACATCGACCGGGAAAATCAGGGCATCTTGCGGAGAACGAAAAGAATATCTGGTTCTAAGAATTCTCATTAACCGGAATCTACAGGGCCTCTTGATAAGGATTTATCAGCAATCTGGGCTTCTGGGTCCCTACATTTTTCAGAACTGCTTGTTTCGTGGATATGCTAAAAATGTCATTACAGATCCACAGGAACTTTCTGGTCCTCTTGTTCATTGTAATCAAGGATCTGGCCCTACAAATCCTTTTGTGTCCTAGGAACATCTATGACCATAATCATGTTTCCCACAATCAAAAGGCATATTGGTACAAAATCCCTCGATACAGGTGACCTCAAACTACAGAAAATTCTTGTGGGTGGGAAGATCGGAATTGGGAGGTTGGGTTTAGAAGATTCCACATTTTGGGGAGGTCTTGTGAAGAGGAACCAGGAATCTTGAATTCCAGTTCCCAAAGTTCATTACGGGAGTCTTTCTCTTGATATACAAACAACTGGAATTCTCGGTCACCAGGAACCTTCTCGGCATCCTGCAGAGTGAAGCAGGAAGCTGGGTAATGGGAGTCGTCATATACAGGAAACTCCACGTCATATTGCTAAGGAAATACAAGGAATCTTGGTTATATGAGTCCTCAATCCCAAATACTACAGGCCGTCTTCCTAAGAGGTAACCACGACAGGTTTTTGAAGTTGGAATCTGGGTAATGGGAGTCCTCACATACAGGAAACTTCACTGCCTTTTTTTAAGTAAGAATAAGGAATCTGAGTTATGTAAGTCCTCAATCAAAAAAAAACTTCAGGTCTTCTTGCAACGGGCTAAACAGGAATCAGGGTGTTTTTGAGCATGATTCTGGGGAAATAGGGGCCTTATATACAGGTAACTACATGACCTTTTGCTAAGAAAGAATAAAGAATCTGGGTCACAAGAGTCCTCAATCCCAAAAATCTACAGGGCATCTTGGAAAGGGTTAAATAAGAATCAGAGTTTTGTAGCTGGATCTTTGTAATGAGAGTACTAATATACGGGAAAATACACGGCCCATTGCCAAGGAAGAAAAGAATCGAGGTTGTAGCAGTACTCAGTGCTAAAAATCATCAGGCTTTCTGCTCTGGGCTAAACAAGAATCAGGGTTTAGAATTTGCAACATCAGTAATAGCAGTCCTCATAGACAGAATCTACACGATCTCTTGTTATGGAGAAATAAGAAACCTGTTTTACACGGTTCCTCCATCCCAATATCTACATGACATCTTGTTGAGGGCTAAACAAGAATCAGGGTTTCCAAACAGGATTCTGGGGAAAGGGAGTCCTCATAAACAGGACACTACACGGCCCTTCACTAAGGAAGAATAAGGAATCTGTGATACACTAGTCCCCAATCCGAAAAATTCTCAGGGTGTCTTGCTATGGGATAAACAAGAATCAGGGCTTCGACCTCGTCTCATGTTTCAGAGATATTTGGCTTGTGGGTATTATGAATCAGTCATTTCAGAACTCCAGCAACATTCTGGTCCTCTTGAGAGTTATAAATGGGCATCTGGTAGTCCAAGTCCCTTAGGATCCTCGGGACAACTAAGACCAGATTCCCGGAACAAAATTATCATCTTGCCATATTTGGACGTTACTCTGATCTAAAGATGAACTTGGTAATCCTTAATATTATGTTTGTACTTTAATTGGAGAGGGGCCTAGGGTTTTGCATGTGCCAGGTATTTAGAACGAATTATTACGAAGCTACCAGAATTATTACAAAGTTACCAGGAATCATGGATTCCACGACCCTAAAAAACATCTGGGCATCTGCATTTTTGTATACCGAGTTTTGGAATCCACTTTGACTGGGAAAATAATGGCATCTTTCTGAGAACGGAAAGGGAATTGGGTTCTTGTAGTTCTCAATTGCTTAAATCTACAACGTCTCTTGATAAGGTTTAATCAGCAATCTGGGCTTCTATGTCACCACATTATTAGGGTGTCTTTTGAAAAGGGAACCAGGAATCTTGGTTTCCAATTCCACAAGAACTTTATGGGAGACTTTCTCTTGATATCCAAGCAACTGGAATTCTAGGACACTACGAAATGTCTCAGCATCTTCCTGAGAACGAAGCAGAAATTCCAGTAATGGCAGGCCTCAATACAGAACACTACAGGACCTGTTGCTACGGAAGAATAAGGAATCTTGTTTACATGAGTCCTCCATCCCATAAATCTGCAGAGCGTCTTGCGAAGAGAAAACCAAAAATCAGATTTTGGGAGTAGGAATCTAGATAATGGGAGTCCTCGTATACAGGAAACTGCACTGTCTATTGCTAAGGAAAAATAAGGAATCTGGTTTACACGTATACTAAATCCACAAAAATACTTCGGGGTGTCTTGGTAAGGGCTAAACCCGAATTTGAGTTTTTTAAGCATAATCTAGGGAAATTAAATCCTCATATTTAAAACAACTGCACGGACTTTTCCTAAGAAAGAATAAGGAATCTGGGTGACATGTGTTCTCAATCCCCAAAAAACTACACGGCGTCTTCCTAAGGTCTAAACAAGCATCGGTGTTTCAACGTCTATATCTTGGAAAGGAGTACTCGTATACAGGCAACTGCACAGCTGTTGCTAAAAATAAGAAATCTTGGTTATACGAGTCCTCAGTCCTGAAAATCTGCAGGGCATCTTGCTGACGACGAAAGAAGGATCAGGGATTCGAGGCATGAATGTGGGTAATAGCAGTCCTCATATACTGGAAACAAAACAACCTCTTGCTAAGAAAAAAGAAGAAATCTGTTTTGGACGGGTCCTCTATCAATAAATCTACATGGCGTCTTACTAAGGGCTACAGAAGAATCACGGTTTGGAAACAGGAATCTAGGGAAAGAGAGTCCTCACTTAGAGGACACTACACGGCCTCGAACCAAGGACGAATAAGAATCTTTGTTGTATGAGTCCTCAATCCAAAAAATTCCCAGGGTGTCTGCTATGGGACAAACAAGAAACGGCTTCAAGCTCCCCAAATGTTTTGGAGCAATTTAGCATGCGGATATTACGAATCAGTCATTTCAGGACTCCAGCAACATTCTGGCCCTCTTGAAATTCTTAAATGTGTATCGGGCCCTCCAAGTCCGTTAGGTTTCTCGGAACAATTAAGACCAGATTCCAGGACAAAAAGAATCTTCTTGCTATATGTGGATGTAACTCTGGTCTTAAGGTGAACCATGTATTCCTTCACCTTCCGTTTTTCTTTTTATTTTGAGAGGGGACAAGGGTTTTCCAATTGCCAAACGTTTACTACATATTTTTAAAGGTAACAGGAATCATGGATTCCACGTCCCTAGGAATCTTCTGGACATCTGTCTTTTTGTATACAGAGTTGGAATTCACATCTACAGGGAAGATCAGGGTATCTTACTGAAACGCAATGTAAACCTGGTTCTGGGAGTTCTCATTAACAGGAATCTACAGGGCCTCTTGATTAGGTTTAATCAGCAATCTGGGCTTCTGGGTCCCTATATTTTTCAGAGCTACTTGCTCCGTGGATACCTAAATCTGTCATTTCAGATCCACAGAAACTTTTGGTACTCTTGTTAGTTTTAATCTAGGATCTGGCCCTCTTGTGTCCTAGGAACATCTACCACCATAATCATGTTCCCCAGACAAAAGTCATATTGCTATAAAATCCCTCGATTCAGGTGACCTCACACTACAGAAAATTCTTGTGGGCAGGCAGGTCGGTATTGAGATGTTGGGTTTTGAAGATTCCACATTTTGAGGAGGTCTTGTGAAGGGGAAGCAAGAATCCTGGATTCCAGTTTCCAAAGAACATTATGGGAGTCTTTCTCTTGATATCCAAACAACTGGAATTCTCGGTCACCAGGAACTGTCTCGGCATCCTGCAGAGTGAAGCGGGAAGCTGGCTAATGGGTGTCATTATATATAGGAAACTACATATCATATTGCTAAGTAAGTATAAGGAATCTTGTTTACATGAGTCCTCAATCCCAAAAACTACAGGCCATCTTCCTAAGAGGTAACCACGAATCAGATTTTTGAAGTAGGAATATGGGTAAAGGGAGTCCTCACATACAGGAAACTTCACTGCCTATTGCTAAGTAAGAATAAGGAGTCTGCGTTACTCCTGTCCTCAATCGCAAGAAAACTTCGGGTCATCTTGCTATGGGCTAAAAACGAATCAGCGTGTTTTAAGCATGAATCTGGAGAATTGGAATCCTTATATACAGGCAACTACGTGACCTTTTCAGAAGAACGAATAATAAATCTGGCTTACACGACTCCTCTATCCCAAAAATCTAAAGGGCATCTTGGAAAGGGCTAAAAAAGAATCAGAGTTTCGAAGCAGGGTCTATATTATGAGAGTCCTAATATACAGAAAAATACACGACACCTTGCCAAGGAAGAAAAAGAATTAGGGTTATAGCACTCCTCAGTCAAAAAAATCAACAGACCATCTGCTGTGGACGAAACAAGAATCAGGGTTTAGAAGATGCAACATAGGTAATAGCAGTCCTCATATACAGAATCTACATGATCTCTTGGTAAGGTGAAATAAGAAACTTGTTTTACACAGTTCCTCCATCACAATATCTTGCTAAGGGCTAAACAAGATCAGTGTTTTCAAACAGGGTTCTCAGGAAAGGGAGTCCTCATATACAGGATATTTCACGGCCCCTCACTAAGGAAGAAAAAGGAATCTGTGATACACTAGTACCCAATTCAAAAAATTCTCAGGGTGTCTTGCTACGGGATAAACAAGAATCAGGGCTTCGAGCTCGTCTCATGTTTCGGAGATATTTGGCTTTTGGGTATAATGTATCAGTCTTTTCAGGACTCCATCAACATGCTGGTCCTCTTGAGAGTTGTAAACGGGTATCTGGTAGTAAAAGTCCCTTAGGTTCCTCGGGACAACTAAGGTCAGATTCCCGGAACAAAAGTATCTTCTTGCCGTATTGGGGTATTTCTCTGGTCTTAAGATGAACTTGGTAATCTTAACATTTCCGATTGTACTTTTTCTTGGAGTGGGGTCAAGGGTTTTGAAGTTGCCACATATTTAGTCCGAATTATTAAAATGTAACCAGGAATCATGGATTCCACGTCCCTAGGAAACATTTGGGCATCTTCATTTTTATATACAGAGTCTTGGAATCCACATAGCCAGGGAAAATCAGGGCATCTTGCTGAGAACGAAAAGGAAATCCTGTTCTTGGAGTTCTCAATCGCCTAAATCTACAAAGTCTCCTGATAAGGTTTAATCAGCAATCTGGGCTCTATGGCACAACATTTTTAGTGTGTCTTATGCAAAGGGAACAAGGAATCTTGAGTTCCAATTCCAAAATAACTTTATGAGAGTCTTTTTCTTGATATTCAAGCAACTGGAATTCTAGGTCACCACGAAAATTCTCGGTGTCTTGTTGAGAATGAAGCAGGAATTTTGGTAATGGGAGTCCTCATATACAGAACACTACACCACCTGTTGCTATGGAAGAATAAGGAATCTTGGTAACACGAGTCCTCCATCCCAAACACCTATAGAGCATCTTGCTAAGGGTTTTGGGAGTAGGAATCTGGATAATGGGAGTCCTCATATACAGGAAACTGCACTGTCTATTGCTAAGGAAGCATAAGAAATGTGGTTTTCACGTGTCCTCAATCCCCAAAAAAACTTCAGGGTGTCTTGCTAATGGCTAAATACGAATTTGGGTATGTGAAGGATAATCTGGGTAAATGAAATCCTCATATACAGGCATCTCTACGAACTTTTCCTAAGAAAGAATAAGGAATCTGGGTGACATGTGTTCTCAATCCCCAAAAAACTACACGGCTTAATCCTAAGGTCTAAACAAGCATCAGGGTTTCGATGCATGTATCTGGGTAAGGGAGTACTCATATACAGGCAAATGCACGTCTGTTGCTAAAAACAAGGAACTGGGATTCTTCAGTCCTGAAATGCTACAGGACATCTTGCTTATGGCTAAAGAAGGATTAGGAATTCGAGTCATGAATGTGGGTATTAGCAGTCCACATAAACAGGAAACTACATGGCCTCTTGCTAAGAAAAAAGAAGAAATCTGTTTTCCACGGTTCCTCTATCAAAAATCTACATGGTATTTTACTAAGGGCTAAACAAGAATCAGAATTTCGAAACAGGAATCTAGAGAAAGAGAGTCCTCACATACAGGACATTACACGGCCTCCAACTAAGGCTGAATAAAGAATCTTTGTTGTACGAGTCTTCAATCCTAAAATTCCCAGGGTTTCTGCTATGGCACAAACAAGAAAGAGGGCTTCGAGCTCCAAAATGTTTCAAAGCAATTTATCATGTGGACACCACGAATCGGTCATTTCAGGATTCCAGCAACATTCTGGTCCTCTTAAAAGTTGTAAACGGGTATTGGGCACTACAATTCCGTTAGGTTCCTTGGAACAACTAAGGCCAGATTCCAGTACAAGAAGAATCTTTTTGCCATATTTGGATGTACCTCTAGTATTAAGGTGAACCCTGTAATCCTTACACTTCCGTGTCACTTTTTATTTTGTGACGGGACAAGGGTTTTGCACTTGCCAAATGTTTACTACGTACTTTTAATGGTAAACAGGAATCATGGAATCCACGTCCCTAGAAAGTTTCTGGGCATCTGTCTTTTGATGTACTGAATTTGGAATCCAAATTGACAGGAAAAATCAGGGCATCTTCTGAGAATAAAAAGGAAATCCGGTTATAGGAGTTCTCATTTTCCGGAATCTAAAGGGCCTCTTGATAAAGTTTAATCAGCAATCTGGGCCTCTGGGTCCCTACATTTTCAGACCTACTTGCTCTGCGGATACGATAAATCTGTCATTACAGATCCTCAGGATATTTCTGGTCCTCTCGTTAGTTCTAATCAAGGATTTGGATCTAAATCCGTTGGTTATCTGGGACCATCTATGACCATAATCATATTCCCCAGAATCAAAAGGTATGTTGGTACAAAATTCCTTGATTCAGGTGACGTGAAAGTAAAGAAAATTCTTGTGGGCGGGCAGTTCGGAATGGGATGTTGGGTTTGGAAAATTTCACATTTTGGGGAGGTCTTGAGTGGGGGAACCAGGAATCTTGGGTTACTGTTCCCAAAGAACATTATGGACGTCTTTCTCTTGATATCCATAAACTGGAATTCTCAGTCTCCAGGAACAGTCCCGGCATACTGCAGAATGAAGTAGGAAGCTGGATAATGGAGGTCGACATATACAGGAAACTACATGACATATTGCTAAGGAAGTATAAGGAATCTTCCATATATGAGTCCTCAATCCCAAAACTACAGGCCGTCTTCATAAGAGGTAACCACGAACCAGGTTTTTGAAGTAGGAACCTGGGTAATGGGAGTCCTCACATACAGGAAACTTCACTGCCTATTGCTATGTAAGAATAAGAAATCTTCGTTGCTCGTGTACAAACCCCAAAAAAACTTCAGGTCGTCTTGCTATGGGCAAAACACAAATCATGGTGTTTTCGAGCATGAATCTGGGAAATGGAGTCCTTATTTACAGGCAACTACATGACCTTTTGCTAAGAAAGAATAAGGAATCTGGGTTACACGAGTCCTCAATCACAAAAATCGACAGAGTATCTTAGAAAGTGTTAAAAAGGAATGAGAGTTTCAAAGCAAGATGTATCCAATGAGCGTCCTATTATACAGGAAAATACTCACCCCCTTGATAGGGAAGAAAAAGAATCAGGGTTATAGCATACGTCAGTCATGAAAATCAAAAGGCCATCTGTTGTGTGCTAAATAACAATCAGGGTTTAGAAGCTGGAACATAGGTAACAGCAGTCCTCATATACAGAACCTACACGATCTCTATCTAAGGAGAAATAAGAAACCTGTTTTAAATGATTCTTCCGTCAGATTATCTACATGACATCTTGATAATGGCAAAACAAGAATCAGGCTTTCCAAACAGGATTCTGGGGCAAGGGTGTCCTCATATACAGGACATTACACGGCACCTCGCTAAGGAAGAATAAGGAATCTGTGACACAGCAGTCCACAATCCGAAAATTCTCAGGGTGTCTTGCTGCGGTATATATAAGATCAAGGCTTCGAGCACGTCACATGTTTCGGAGATATTTGGCTATTGGGTATTATGAATCAGTCATTTCAGGACTCCAGCAACATTCTGGTCCTCTTGAGTGTTGTAATCGGGTATCTGGTAGTACAAGTCCCTTAGTTCCTCGGGAAAATTAAGTCCAGTTTCCTGGAAAAAAGTATCATCTTACCGTATTTGGATGTAACTTTGGTCTTAACATGAACTTGGTAATCC
>NW_007250046.1:0-17061 GCF_000164805.1 Carlito syrichta
GGGGCGAGAGGACTCGCCCAGGCCCAGGTTTGGCTGCTGCTGCACCCGGAGTTCACCCTCGCTGCCCCAGCGCTGCTGCTGCAGTCAGGTCACAGGGTCCGGGGACATCGAAGGAATGGGTGGGGGCTGGAGTGGCGCGCAGTGCCTAGTGGCGAGCAGAGGGGAGCACTGCGGCCCCCAGCCGCGCCTCCTTCTCGGCCCCGCCCAGCCCGAGCCCCCGGTGCATTTGAGGTCTGAATGGGAGCACAGAGTCCCCTGCCCACTCTAAGTAGCTAGGGACCCGCGCGTTGTCCTGGGGTGCTCCGCCCGGCCCACTTCTGCAGGAGGAGAACTGGCATGAGCTCCCACCCTGTGGTTACGTGCGGAGAGGATCCAAGAGGCCTAGACGAGCTGAGCCAGTCCAAAGACGCGACCTCTGGGCCACTCTGGTCGCTGCTTCTCTTGCCCTCGCCCTCGACAGCAGGTGTGGGGACTCCACCAAGGAGGGCCCCGGGGAGTGACCAGGTGGCCAAGTCTAGCCCTTCGTCTCCAAGACGGTGCGGAACCCACGCAGTCACCTTGAATTTTGGAGAGGATCAGGATGCCTCAGGCCATGTTCGGAGTCCCAGGGCGGCCAGTGGGCCAGCGACCCCGGAGCAAGCTAGAGCCCGGTACAGGGCGTGTAGCTCAACACCTGACAGCCGGTTTTGTTTCTTTAGGAACCTGACATGACATCATAAATAAAATTATCTTAGCCAGCTTCCCAGCTGCCCCAACGGGTTTCACTCCCTAATTAAATAACCGACCCATCTTTCTAGTGATTTGAGAAGGGATGGGTGGGGTTTGGTCTCTTTTTAGAGAGAGGGCCTTAGCCTGTCTTGCAGGTGTTGATAAGTGAGAAAGTGAACTTCCTTGCCTCCCCCCGTGTATTCTTGGTGAAGTCAGTGGTGGCCTACCCTCTGAGAGTCCCCTGCCCACTCTCAGTCAGCCCCTGCCTCCTCCCAGGAAGTTGGCCTGACCTCAGCCCTGCTGTTGTGTAACCCACCATCCCAGAGCTGGAAGTTGAGGGGGTCATTGAGAAAAAGAACTTACTTGTGTTTTAGGTGCTGATCCTTTCAATCTACTTGGTTTCAGAAACTGATAAAATAATCCACCAGATTTTCATCCTGTTTTTACTGAAAATTTCTTTGTTATTTCCGGGGCAGGAACATGTATATTTTATTTTATATATTTTAATTCTTGAAAATACTTGAGGAAAGTGTCTTGACGATAATGTAGGGCTAGATTCAGTCAATCTGAAGAAAGGTAGGATTTTTTTCTCTTTTTCTTTCCTTTTTTTGTTTCTCTCTCTCTTTTTTTTTTTTTTTTTTTGGTCATCACAGTTTAGACTTCATTTAAGAATAAATTCAATTTTTATGATTTCAATAGCATTTTCAGAGAAAACTTTCAAACATGACAAAACATTTTTCAACATGTTGGTTGAAATTATTTATATATGACAATTGAGTATATCATTCATATAGAAGTTAGGATTGTTTGGCTGATGAATAAAAAATATAGCATATGTGAAATTCCCCAAGACCTGAAAAATATCTAAACATTATAAAAAGTTTAAAATGATTTGTTGATTCTGCTAACACTTCTTTTAAAGTGTGTTCCATATGTCTTGCATGTAAGACCTAGTGTTCTGTGATAAGAATCCTCTTTTCAATTTAGGGAACACCAAACTCATAGATCACACATTTAAGTGATTAGAATAAATCTCCAACATAACTGCATTATCAAAGAAAGTATATTTTTAAACAAAATAGAAACTGTCATGGGAAATATGATTATTATAAAGGAAAATGCCTATTTCAGGAATTGTAAAATAAATATGGCAAGGTAGAAAACAATAAAAACACCCTCTGAGATACTTGTCTGATTTCAGAAAATCTAAACCAATTTTAAAACGTTACAACAGTAATTTATAATTATAATGCACAAATAGTTAAAATTCCTTTGATTTGTAAATCCATTTATGAAAATAATTTTAAAACAGTATAAAATAAAATTAGATGCTTTAAAATATTGTAGGTATGTAGATGGCACTTATTATACACATATTAAAGAAATAAAATTTTATAATATCAGTGAGTGAATTTTGCAAAACAAGGTGCTTTAATTGGTCAACCTCATAGTAAAACATAGTAATTGGCACTGAGGTAATTTAGTAGTGAAGATACTTGCATAAGTAAATTTACATGACTCTACATTGAAATTCATGAATAGTCAGTAGTTATTTTTTCAAAGACAATATTTGAAAGAGCACACAAGTGAGAAGTTCTTATTCATTGTGAAAGAAGATAAGTCCTTTGCAACAATGGAGGAGGGAAGCAACTGCATCTAAGTAGAGTCATCAACATCCACTGGTGAGTATTGGAAACAAAGTTTATCTGACAGGACAGACTCATGAACCAGGGAGATTCTTTAGGTTAGGGTTTTGCCTCATTGCTTATGTTAGCAATGGTAAGATATTGCTAGAAAATCATTACCCTCATTTAAAATTGACAGGAATTGAAAAATACTAAAATTAGTTTTTCAAATTATTTCACTTTATTTTTAAAAAAGGATGAATTCTTTACTCAAAATAGAAAAATGCAAGCCTTTTTTGTTTAAAGAAAACACAACTCAGTTTTTATTATTTTTTCCCATGCTGGCTCATATTTGAATTTTTCTAAAGTTTTTTAAATCTAAAATCTAAAAATAGGAACTCAATTATGAAATAGAGTTGTTATCTTCCACTGGTTTAACATGGTTACATGAAACCATGATCTTAAAAACCAAAAAATGAGTATCAGTAAAAATTTATGCTTGAAGTATTGGTTAACAAATATATAGGAGTTTTCAAACTTTCAAACTTGGAAATTATAATTCAAAGGGCAGGAAAAGCCTCAGGATTTATTATTGCTATTATTCATTTTCTCCATTAAAAGCAACATTCTGAGCCTGACTTGGTGGCTCAGTCTGTAATCCCATGCCTTGGGAGGCTGAGGTGAGTGGATTGCCTGAGCCCGCAGGTTCAAGACCCACCTGGGCAACTTGGTGAGACCTCATCTCTACAATAAATCAAAAAATTAGCTGGGTGTGGTAGCACGCACCTGTAATTCCAGCTACTTGGAAGGCTGAGGTTGAAGAAGCAGCCACTGCACTGGAGCCCAGCAGTTCGAGGCTGCGGTGACCAGGAGCAGCCACTGCACTCCAGTCTGGGTGACAGAGTGAGACTCCAACTCAAAAAAAAAAAGACAAGTGTTTATAAAAAGGCCAGGCTCCCTGGAGGTTAATCTGGTTTTTATTCTCCAGATTCTATAGTTTAGAAGATATATGACTTTCAATCTATCTTTCTATGAAGAAGTAACTTTTTATTATTCACAAAACTATGCTATAAAATACATATTTATTAGTTGATGTCAGTTAAGTGTATATATTGTGTGTTCATGACTGGATTTTACTCTTCTTTATAAAATTGAGCTGAAGTTCCTTAGATTGAATGTTTGTAAGAAAGACCCATTATCACATGAACAAAAATCTAAATTTTTGAAAATGGCTAAATAGTACCATTATGTACAGATGACAGGAAACAAAATACTGCTGCCAAGACTGTCCAAGTTATCTCTATTTTGGAGTTAAAATTGCTGTCTCATATTTTGTCAGTTGCATAATACAGGTCCATTATAATTGGTTAGAAACAGCCCTCTCCTTGGATTCCTTCAGAATTTTTTAGAGCAAAAATTCAGGCA
Organism: Carlito syrichta; assembly: GCF_000164805.1. NCBI lineage: Eukaryota > Metazoa > Chordata > Mammalia > Primates > Tarsiidae > Carlito > Carlito syrichta. The sequence continues at coordinate 3,759 of NW_007250046.1, forward strand.
AATGTTTATTTCACAGTTCTATAATACTGCTATGTACTGCTCACATATTCTTTAAGCAAAATGCCTGTGTATATGTTAATGCATGAAAATAGGCTCCAGTTAAATGAAAGGACATTCATGGTCTGACAAAAACTTGCCTTAGTACCTGGATTTCACTGAAAAGGAATCCCTCTAAAGTGATATTTTCTGATTTTATATTGCAAATATGTCCTCACATATTTCAATCTAATGTGGACAAAACTTCAGGAAGCAGCTAGTTGCTTTTCATTCTGACACAACATGGAGCAGGTTCAGGGTTAACTATCACTCTGAAAAATAGAGTCCTAGTAATGCAGAAATCCATATGAATTCACTCTTAGCTGCCAAATATCAAACTAAATAAAAAAAAGTCACATCTGAACCATAGACGTGGCATGATGTGTGTTGGCATTTTAGCAAGGAATGTACCATGGTGGCATCCAATCTTAAATGGGGGCTGTAAAGGACTGAGACTACTTTTTAAATCCTCAGAAAGCTAAACTCTCCTAATATGTTTTCCTTCAAACACTTTAGGATGTTCTATATTTACCTTAACCTTGCCCAATCATTTCTGAAATTCCTGTTTGAATTGTCTTTGGAGATATACTGGGACAAAACTGGAAATCTAGCCTTATGTTTATTGACCATTTTCACTTGTGATTCTCCAGAACTGTGTGACTTAATCTGATTCCCCTCCCATTTCACCATCATCTCCAGATGAATTTTGAGTATTAAAAAAACAACAACACCTTTTAAAGAAAGATCTCTTCTACTCCTAAGAAAGTAAGACCATTTCAAGAAAGAAGTGCCCAAAGCATGGTGAGACCCCTAGGCCTGTGGGGAGAAACGTATCCTCCAGGTGATGCAGCAGCAGGACAAGGCTCATTTGTCCAAAACATGTTTAGAGTACAACTGGCTCCTTTTCCTCCACTGGGTTTCCCAGTTTCCATGACAATGGCTTCTGTCTCCTAAATTTCCATCTTTGAATAGAGCTTGAGGCTTTCTTATCTTTTGTCCTCCCCACATCGCATTTTGTGCCTGGCCTTATTTCTAGCCCCACCGTATAGCTGAGGGTCAGCCTGGAACTCTCTCTGGGGCTGAGCTTCTCCCTCAGAGCACTGCTCTGGCCCTCCAGTGTCTCCACCTTGCCCATGGGAGCAGCTTCCTTTCTCTCACTAAGAATGCCTCCAGCTCTTTCTCAGATCCCTCCAAGCCTGCTCTTTCTCATCTCATCAACATGTACAACCAAGTGGGCCTCCAGAACACACCTGCTGCCCAGACCCTATGGCAGGAGCCCCTGCCCCTTCCCTACTTTCCCTTCCAGATGACAGAACACTGACCCGAGATGCTGTGGGCTCAGAGTCCCTCATGTACCTAAAGTCCAATGCTGACTCCCTCAGCTTCAGAATATTTGAGTGCTACTGACTTGTCATTTCATAAACATGCATGTATACCATCTCACACATGCATTTCCTCATGCATGTGCCCACACACCACCTCTCACGCATCCCACTAGCTACTTCTTCATATTTTGTTTCACTTCACTCCCAGAGAAACCAAGTGACTTGTGCATTGTTGTTTTTCCAGTTTTCCAGATGAGAAAACCCAAGTGTTGAGAGGTAAAGGAAGTATTCCAAGGTGGCCAGTGCTAGAATCTCAATAAACACATATATATGCTTCCATGCAAACACACTCCCTGCACATATTTTTGTCACAGGGGAGAACCCTGCTTTTGGTAACAGACTCAGGTAAGTGTGGAGCAGCTCGTACATGTGACTTGGTCTTCATTGATCACCATTAGATCTCTAATCCTCCCTCCAGGAATAATAATATCTATTATTATTCAAATAGTAATTAAATACTAATAGTGGTCTTTGACAAAAGCAATTGGATTTTATTCTCTATTTTCCACATAATGTGATTACATGCATGTTATGAGCTGTGCTGTTTTTGTGGTTCTACCACACACAACCTAAGAACCAATGGGGTGTCTACTGTAGAAACCTCAAAGGCAACCTCAACTTGCATCTCCTCCCCACTGACTTCATACAGCCCTTAGACCCTCCTACACAAAGTTCCAGAGCCATGACTGTATGGACTTTATTCTGTACTCTGACTCAGCTTGGACTGCATTGTCAGAAGAGAGAATGATCAGTTTTGGTGAAAATCATTCACTCCTCTCAGGGAAACAAGCCAAGGTGATTGAGTGTCTTTCACAGAGTGGTAGTAATACCACAGGATTGCATGACCATGTCACCTTATTCGTTCCTCTGCTGTTTATCTACAGGTCAGGTGATAGGTGTGGCACAGGTTTTGTTGGAAGCCTCCCTTCTGGACCTAGGAAAGGCCACTGGCTCACCATTAGGCTTCTAGCATATGATGGATAGTAATTTCTGATGGTACAAAAAACAGAACACAGCTCAGCTCACTGTTTCATCTTTTTATCAGTTCTACATGTCTGTGGTCCTAAAAGTTTATTTGTGCTAAATGAACACAGCAACACACACCACCGGAAAAGTACACAAGTGCCATTTTGAAAACATTGGCAATCCACTTTGTGTGGCTGCCCCCCCAGCACACCTCTTGCTGAATAGACCAGCTGCTTGGTGTCAGGGTGGTAGAATTGCTTCCCCCCACCATGGCCATCCATGAGATGAATTGTCCCCATGTCATGGAAAGAGGTGACATCTATGAGACCAGGAAGAAGACATCCACAGAGAATCAGGAGGGGACATTCCTACCTCAAGTTGTCAAAATAGCTGTTTTCAAGTTGCTGCTATATGAGACAAGACTCAGGAAAGGACTTTCTGAGGAACATTTTATGTTTCTGTGGAACATTTTACACTTAGATGAAGGGGACAAAAGGAATACGACCGTACTGTACCATAGAAAGCTTGGATAGTGGGGGAATTTAAAAAACACTCTAAATCCAGTCTGTGGCACAGTGATCTGGCTGAAGTTGGAGGCACTAATTCTGGAATGTGAGTGTGGTAGGCAGCTTCTAAGGTATTCAGGGACACTGGTTGCCTGGAACCCCTGAGTGCTGACTGGATCTGGTACCTCAATTCCAATGAGCAGAAAGTGGAAAAAGTATGGAGGCTACTTATAGGGTTCCAAACCAAGCTTCTTCTGGCTGACTTCTGGCTCCAAGGGAAATCTGCTGCCATCATGACTTTCTGATGAACACTCCTGTAAACAGAGCCTGACATCAGGTCCTGAGGGCACAGAGGGTTTAAGGCAGACCAATTGTTTAGCTCTGAGGTGACATCTTGACTACATCCTTATGGGCACCAAATAGAAACCCCCAGTAAGGCTACAACAGGATCCCAAACCCACAGAAATTGTGAGATTAAAAAATGGTTCTCCAAATCAAAAAAAAAAAAAATTGGTTGTTGCTTGAGCTCAGTTTTGGAATAACTTGTCATGCAGCAAAGGATAACAGAACTAGGAATGTTCTTAGATCAAAATCAAGCTGTATAGGAGAGCATCACTTAGAAACACTCAAGTGGAACTTTGCCAAAGAGTTTCCTCTTAACTAAGCAAAGCTGTCTGCAGGAGGTGAAATCCAAGTTCCAGACAAACCATGGCAAGCTGTTCCTATAGGATCTGCCCCCACAAAGGCACAGTGCCCCATCAGCTGCCCCATGGCCCCATCCTCTGCCACTGCTCTGGACTGTGGATTCCACACTGCTGACATGTCCTGATGACAATACTTGTGGGCCAGAAAACTTCATTTGCCAGGTACTGGTTCTCAGCAGGTGTGGAAGAGCTGTTGGTCAGACCCATCTCTCCCTTTCACCATATTTATGTAGTTGAATGAAGTGAATATTCTGAACACATCTACATAATGGGGTTGGGGTTCCTCTGATGATCTCACCTGATGTTAAGCCTCTGGCCTCTGTTGTTTCCAAACTGCACTATTGCTGTTTTACACAAGTTAAGGTGTCCAGTGGGGTCATTTTTCTTACACCTTTTTTTTTTTTGAGTTAGAATCTCACTCTGTCACCCAGACTGGAGTGCAGTGGCCACTCCTGGCCACCGCAACCTTGACCTGATGGGCTCCAGCGATCCTTCCCCCTCAACTTTCCAAGTAGCTGGAACTACAGACATGCGCTACCATGCCCGGCTAACTTTTTTGATTTATTGTAGAAATGAGGTCTCGCCAAGTTGCCCAGGTGGGTCTCGAACTCACGGGCTCAAGCAAACCACTCACCTTGGCCTCCCAAAGTGAGGGATTACAGGCTGAGCCACCGAGCCCGGCCTTTCTTACATCTTCTAATGCTGTGGTGTGAGGTCATTGTCCAGACATAGACCCTTTCCCCCCTACACCTGGCTTCTTTCTGTCTTTCCCTCAGGGAGCAGCCTCTAGCCACAGCTAGTCTTGGGTGGCACCCTTATTCACAGTAATTGACAACCATATAGCAATTTGGATAATTAACTCATTTGATTATACAAATACTTGCTGTGATGTCCTGAGACACTGATTTTTTTTCACCAATCAGTTGCCATCAGTGTCATCCTTAAATTCTAATAAACCAATATCTTTCCCTGTTGGACCTCCAGGTACCTTCTTTGGAATAAAGAACCTTACCTGCAAGACATCAGATTTGGGATTACCATGCTACATGTGGTTTAGGAAACTCTGGTGTCTATTCACATTAGTGGGTGCCCAGTATATATAGTGCAGTAGTTTAGAGAAAGTGTCCAAACCACAGCTCTGCCATAAACTATGTGACTTGAGGCAAGGGGCTTGATTGTTCTGTGTCTTGGTTTCTTTATGTGAAAACAGGAATACAATGGTTCTTAACTCTTGGGATTATAGAAAGACTCACACAAGCTATTGACTATAAGGCCCTTAGAATGGTGTTAGACATCAGCGATCCACATGTTTCTTGTTTGTTGCACCTGATTATTATTATCTCTGCTATATGAGCTGCATCCTTCCTTTTTATGGAACCAACAGGAACTCCTTTTTTATTCAAATATTGAAGTTATAATTTAAGGTAATACAATTCAGTAACAAAAATACAAATGGTGTGTGTGCCAATGCTTTTGTGCTTAGGCACACCAGCCTGAAAACTGCAAGTGAAGCTGCTGCCATATCAACACAATGTCTCTGGGAAACATTCCTGTCCTGGTGAGTTTTCAGCTCTGGGGAACGCCCCCGTCCCAGTACAGTTTCAGCTTTGAGTAACAAAGCTTGGATAATGGGGGGGGGAACACTCCTAAATCCAGCCTGTGGCACAGTGATTGGGCTGAAGTTGGACGCACTAATTCTGGAATGTGAGTGTGATAGGCAGCTTCTGAGGTATCCAGGGACACTGACTACCTGGAACCTCTGAGTGTTGGCTGGATCTGGTACCTTAATTCCAATGAGAAGAAGGTGGCAAACATATGGAGTTTTCCAAACCAAGTTCCTTCTGGCTGACTTCCAGCTCCAAGGGAAATCTGCTGCCGTTGTGAATTTCTGATGAATGTGCCTGTGGACAGAGCCTGACATCAGGGCCTGAGGGCACAGAGGGTTTGAGGCCACCACCTGTTGAACTTTGAGGTGACACCTCGATTGCAACCTTATGGTGAGATTCCAGCTCCAGAGAAAACCCCTGTCCCAGTACAGTTCCAGCTTTCCTTGGCTCCTGCCTCTTTGTTTCTGTCTCCTGAACTTCTTTCCTGGGGCCATGCTGGTGGGAGGGGGGCAGGGCAAGTGTTCTAAGGTATTCCATTCCTTTCCTTATCAGTACCCCTTGGGGAAGCACAAAGAACAGAACAGGAAGCCAACGGAGTCTGAAGGTGCTACAGTGACATCTGTGTTTATGGTGGTTTATGGTAGCCATTCTATTGCTCTCTAACTTTCAAAGCAATCATTTTAATTTAGAATTGACATATACTAAATATTTAAAGTGATTTTTGTATGTCCCAGAGTGTGTCAATGTAATTAATAACATTTTCAAGACTGAAAAATCCTCATGCAATGACTGATTATTATCAAAACACTGTCTAACTCTATGCCCAAGAGCTAACATATGTGATTACAGGAGATCTCTTTCTTAATCCTGTGAGATGAGTTTTGTTAAAACCTCTATATTTCAGGTAGGCAGCTAAAGCTCAGAGTTACTAGGAAACGTGTTTAATGTCACAAGCTGGTGGTAATGGCTGAGTCTGCACTGAGAGTTGCTGGTATCAGTGTGTTCCAGAAAAGCTTGTACTATATCCCTCCAGAAGGCAATGAACTTAGAGGAACTGACACTAGTGATTTCTAGAAGAGCTTGTACTATATCCCTCTATAATGCCATGAACTGGGAAGATTTGACACTAGTGTTTTCTGGTGAAACTTGCACTACAGTCCTCCAGAATACCATGATCTGAGAGGATCTGAAACTAGTGTTTTCTAGAGGAGCTTATGCTACATCCCTCCAGAATGCCATGAACTGAGAGGATCTAACAACTAGTGCTTTCTAGAGGTGCTTATATTACATCCCTCCATCAACTGGGAGGATCTGACACTAATGAATTCTAGAAGAGCATTTACTACATCCCTCTAGAATGCCATGAACAGGGAAGTTTAGACACTGTTGCTTTCTAGAGGCACTTACACTACAATCTTCCAGAATGTCATGAACTAGGAGTATCTGACACTGGTGCTTTCTAGAAGAGCTTATACTACATGACCCCAGAAGGCTGTGAACTGGGAGGAACTGACACTAGTGCTTTCTAGAGGCAATTATACTACATCCCTCCATAATGCCTTGAAAATGGAGGATCTGACACTAGTGCTTTCTAGGGAAATCTACACTACTTTCCTCCAGAATGTCATGAACTGGGAGGATCTGACACAAATGTTTTCTAGAGATACTTAGACTATATCCCTCCAGGTGGTAATGAACTGGGAGGATTGACACTAGTGTTTTCTAGAGGTGCTTGTGCTGCATCCTTCCAGAATGTCATGAAATAGGAGGGACTGACCCTAGTGCTTTCTAGAGGAATTTGTACTACATCCCTCCAGAATGTCTTTCAGATTAAGAAAACAGAAAATGTAATAGTTTTATCAGCAATGATATCCAGGTGCTTGACAATCTAAGATTAAGCTTTAGCACTGTAAGTTGTTCTTTCACACAAACTACATACACCACACACGCACGCAACACATGCCACAAACATACACATAAACACACACACCATATATATACACACAGATACACACACCACACATAACACAGAAATAAACACACACCACATATACACACCATAGACAAGCACTACACGCATAAGAACTAATCACATACACACACCATGCACACACAGAAACAAATATATGGGTAATTCTTGGTGGAATAGGATTGTATTAGGAAAGACTGGGTAACTCCCAGCAGGTGCTGGTTATAGCAGCAGGTAACTCTTGGTAGAATAGGATTATGTGAAAGAGTTCCAGCCAGATTCCCTATGCAACTTCTAAAACAAAGTAACGAGAACTCAAACTTTTAGTTTTTTACTTTCAAAAGTAAAATTCTTGTAGATTTTATGATCCAGTGTCAGCAATGTCACTGCAAAAGTGCAGACACTGCTGTCCTCAGAAAGCAGGGATGGGCCCTTTGGTGTTAAATGTGGGAAGATGAACTCTGCCCTTGGCCAGGACCATTTTTCTTCCATTCAGTTCTTTCCCTGTGCTGCCATGCTCTCTCTAGGTTTTGTACCTTTCTTTCTGGAGTGTGGGTGCTGCTGCCATTTCTTCCCTACTTTCCAGGTGACTGCAGACCCGGCACACCCTTCCAGTTCTTTCTCTGCTTTCTCCAGTTATCATCCACCTTGGCCTTTCATCCATTTGCCAAGTTGTGCCCTGGAGAGGCATCAGTTTGGAGAAGGAGCATCTTTTCATAATTCACACAAAGGCACCATGGGGTCTAGCTGTGGCTCTTTATAGGAATCAATGAACATTTGAGGAGCCACAGTTTTCCCATATGTAAAATAGAGATAGTAATATCTAATTTCCCTGTTCCTAAAGTTATCATGTGGCTGAAAATAATGTGTACAAGCCTTTTGCAAAGTACCATACAAGCACCATTGTTTGTGTTGAACATAAAAAGAGAGGAAGAATGGAACTGCCTACAGACTCTTGGAGAGAAGGAATAACTAATGATGTTTTTCTTTCACCTTCCTTCATTATGATTTCACATGCAATTGTATAGGGTAACTGATCAAATATAAAAGCCAGATGTTCAGGTTTTTATTACCTAATATATGCAATCTAACAAGTCATTCACTCTTTTGTTCTTCTGTAAAACTCAGCTACATTTGCTGTCAGTACTAGTGTTCAGCAGTCTCTTGTCAAAAGAATTTATCAGAGATGAGCAGATTGTGTTACTTAGGTTGTTCCCAAGACCTACATTTACTGTTGGTCTCCTAGGTTTTTCATGTGAGAGTACCAGGGAATATTTAATGGATATTTAAGTGTCTAGCTATATAAAAAAGAAACTGGAATAAATGAGATCAAGAAAAGAGAAGAACTGTATATAGTTTGAATGCATTTGATAAGAGTAACTGGAGCAGCCCAGTGCTTTCTGTTTCCATTCTTCAGAGTCAAAAGACTGTAGGCTCCCACATAATACCAAAGCTTGACAGAAAAACAGCCAGCTGGTAGGAAGTTTTTAATCCTCTTTTTGAAAAGATGATTCCACATTTAAGTATGATATTAAGGGAAAATATCAAGAATTAAAAGAAAAAAATATCTTAGCTACTTCTGAGATTCCTGGTACCATTACTCCTTCCTAGGAGGCTGTGCCTTGTTTAGGCAGATGCTGGGCAGGAGATTTCTCTGTCATAACAGAAAGTGATACCATTAGGTTTCTTAAAAGGATCCTTCCTAGAAAAAGGACATATTTAAAAAATAACAGATACTTCTTGAACAGTTTATTTGACAAAATAAATATTCTGAAATTAACCTGTACAGGTAAGTAAAGAGTTGAAGACTCAGAACACTGCCTTTGTGGAGGAATTATATTTTATGTTAGTTGTGGGATATATACATGTGAGGACTTGCTGCACAAGTAAATTGCATGCAGGTGAAGTTTGGGCTTCGAGGGGGCTCTTTTTCCCTGCCCCACTGATAGTAGACCTGGTACCCAGTGTGGTGCTGTGTGCTCCTTATCCATCCTCCCCAACTACATCCTTTAGCAGAATCCAGCATCTGTTGTTCCCATCTGGGCAAGTTTTGAGGTATGTTTCAGCAAGCAAACTATGGCATTTTACTAGAGGCTGGAGGGTGCATTGTCAGTGGGAGGGCCAGTGCAGATTTTGTTTTGTTTTGCAGACTTGGAGGGAGAAGTTAGTGCATTTGCTCTCTCTGGGGCTCTTGTTGGACACACATTTGTATACCCATTTAGACAATATAATCTAACTCATTTTGTAAAAAGCTGCAAAGTCACCAAGAAAAGGGGAATGATATGGGGAAATGTTCAAATCACCAAGATAATTTTGTGTAATATTTGATCTATGTCTTTGTATGATCACTATTCTCCCTAGCTGGGTTGTTTAGTCATTCCTACAAAAGGTCATTCAGTCTGCATCTGACCACAGAGTGATTTTTATCCAAAAGGAGCTGATGTCCTATATTTACTACAGCTGGAGCAAGGACTGGAAAAATGACCTGTTAGGAAATAATCTTAGGCATATTGACCTTGCATAAATAGATATGTGGAGCATGTATGTAAACATATGCATGCCTTTGTTTTAAAAGAACTTTTGATAAATGTACTATTTCTTTCATATTCTTGACCAAATCTCATATAGACCTTTCCAGCCATATCATTATTATCATAAATTCATTACCAAGAGCTACAAAATAGCCAAACTGTGAGTTATTAGGAAGATGGTTTTCAACAGCATGGAATAACTTGAATTCATATTTTAGTAGCCAGGTTTGGGGAATCAAAAGGGTTTTTTTTCTGGATTTTGCTTTATGAAATAACACACACACTTAAGTATAATAAGAACTCTCACTTAACAATGCTGGTGAAAGTGACACATATCTCAGCAATTTCTTGTACTGCTCAAAGGTGAAAAACTGTGAAATGAAACCAAACCCAGGTATTTATAACAATTTCCTGCAACAAGCTCTTTAACTGACTCAAGTTTCTTTAGTAAATCATTATATTAACCAACATTCAAAGAATAGATCTAACATAGTTTTTAATCCTGTCTTGGGTTGTTGCTATTGGATGTCACTTTAACATTCACATTTTCAAACATGGTTATAATAACCTACAAAAGAGTTGATGAAATCCTTTAGAGCAGTAAATGAATCATATAACTTCTATTTACTATGATCATTTTCAGTTTCCCCAGACATCAGTAGACTTCTTTTTTATGGTGGTGATTCAAAATTATAGGTGTAGAGGCCTGAAATTTTTGGTCACCTATATTTTCTCTATGAACTGCTTTCTCAATGAATGATCAATTTTCTAACTTACTTATAAAAGACATCTACTTCTCAGCCTTAGCTTGCATTTATATGATGTTATCTTTACTACTGTTCCATGGAGTTTAAATGCCAAATGATTATGAAGACACCATGATACAATATGGAAGGACCCAATAAGGCTATCTAATCTATCATTTGCCTTAAGGTAAGAGTGCCCTCTTATTCCTGAGTGAAGAAAGAGAGCTGCTTATTCCTTCCTTTAAAACCTGCTAATGATGAAGAATAAGATGATGATGAAAATGTTGTTTCCTTCAGTAGATTATGTTTAATATAATTTTATCTATAAACAAATTTCAATGGAGGCAAATCTAATCATTGCTTCATATAATACATGTTTTTCTCCTCCTTTTATATTCTACATTTTGAGCAATAGCTGCTTGAACATTGCCAGGAGCCGCAATCACTAGTGAAGGTAAGGTAAAAGGGACCTGAAAACAGGAAAAACACCGGCTGGGAGCAAGGCCCCAGTGAAATGTGGCCATGATGGAGGCAAAGCCCCATGGATCCTGTTGATGGACCGTCCCTAACTCTGAAGGATTGCATGCATAGGCCTGAGAATGTTCCCTCTTTAATTGAGATAATAGATGCACAAATGGATGATGGCATTTGACAGCAAAAATTATACATAGGCATAATGGAGGTGAGATTGCAGCAAAAAGGGTGCCCCTTAGGGTGTGTAAGGATGTTTTTCAGTAACAGCAGGAGGCCAAGAAAAACAAGTCGACCATTTCCTCATATACAACAGACCTCACCTGAGAGCTCATGGAAAATAACAGTTTGAGATAAAAAACAGATCAAGATATTTTAGGATTAAATAAGTAGTTTAATGAAGATAGAATTTAGAATTTTAATAACAAGATAGTAAGATAAGATAAACTAGTAAGATAAGAGATAAATAATAGTATAAGTGATAGTTAAGAAAATATAGGAATAGAAGGATAGAAATAAGATTAATAGAAATATATAGTAGTAAGTAAATTAAATAAGACAGGGTTAAGGTTTAGCTTTATAGGGTAAGAATATTATAGGCCTATAATAGTAAATAGTTATAAGAAAGTTATGAAGAAAACCAGGATGTTCATAAATATTTGACTTAAGAAAAACACCATCTGTGGTTAAAATTGTTAAAGGTCAACCTTATTGTGAGTGCAAAAAGGATGTACGTGGGCGTTTGGTTAGCAACAGAAGATATATTTGTGGGTGCAAGGCTGAGTGGAAAACCTATATAAGCTTGTGAAAAATAAACAAAAATTGGCAGAGTCTTGAACACTACCTGGGCAGGTGACTCCTGTCTTTCTTCTTCGCCATTCCTGATTCTCCCCATTCAGGCCCTGACTCTCTCCTGGAGATGGACTCTGGCAGAAGATGATGATTTGCTCCTGGGTACTCAGTCAGGTAGCTACCAACACCACTGACTATGGCACATTCTTAGGTGTTGCTAGGGTTCAATTCTCTAGACCCAGGAAATGGCATGAGTATTATGTGGTCCCAAACATTTTCTACTCTATTACTTTATAGTCCAGTAAAATGGGGCAAGAAAAAAAAAAGATTTTAGGACCAAAAATACTCTGTTGTAAGAGAGAAGTGGTTCCTTGTAGACATGGCCCTAATGAGTGTTTTGGCAGCCCAAGAGTCATTATGCTACAGATACATTTTGATTTTTTTAAAGAACTTCTTTTGTGCCATGGTCCTTTAGATCAACTATGAACATAAACACTTCTAAAACAGGGGTTCATTTACTCATTCATTTAATAAATATTTATTAGAGGCTTCATATTTTAGGTACTGGGGATGCAGCAGTAAACAGAGAAGCCCCTGCCCTCATGACCTAACATTCTAGAGGATAGTGATAACTCTGAAACTATCCTGGTGTTAAGATAATACTTACCAGGGACTACCACTGTTTTGATGAGATAGGCACTAGAAATCATTAGCCCTGGAAAGAAAAGTATTATAGTGTTAGATCTTAAAGGTAATTTTTTTTCCTTTCTATGATCATCATCATTCCTTTGACAATCACCTTGCCAACATTTTGAAATGAACAGTCCTACAGTTGAATCCTGGTTATGCTACTTAGTTGTGAAAGCATGGGCAACCCTTAGGTCATGACCCACATTTTGGAAATTTTGCTCCAGGTGGGGAGGCATACTGGGACTGGGTTTGGGGAAGTTCTGGGAGATGATGGACCTCACATAAGACCTTGCTCTGACATTAGCTTCCAGTGTGAAGGTGCATTTGTTTCTTGGTTTTTTTTATGTTTGTTTATTTATAGTTTTCTGTTATGAGGGATTAAAGATCAAACTGGGATTTCAAAGTAGAAATCTGGAGACATGGACTCAGCCCTAAAATACTAAATTCAAAAGTAATTAATGATATATCATCACATATTCTGACAAGCGAATCATGCTTCAAGCTAAAGGAAAAAGCTTATTTTAATTTCTACCTTTGCAACCAAAATCTAATTTACTGAATATAAAATAAAACAATGTCTCAAGAAAAGAAAAGCTAATATATATATATATTGAGTTGGAGTCTCACTCTGTCGCCCATTCTGGAGTGCAGTGGCCGCTCCTGGCCACTGCAGCCTCGACCTCCTGGGCTCCGGTGATCCTTCCACTTCAGCCTTCCGAGTAGCCAGAATTACAAGCGCACACTACCATGCCCGGCTAATTTTTTGATTTATTGTAGAGATGAGGTCTCGCCTGCCCAGGCAGGTCTCGAACCCATGGGCTCAGGCAATCCACTCACCTCAGCCTCCCAAAGGCGTGGGATTACATGCTGAGCCACCGAGCCCAGCTTAAATATTTTAAA
>NW_007250046.1:18603-19461 GCF_000164805.1 Carlito syrichta
ATTTACTTAGCATCAGCAAGTTATTATTTTAATGATGAATCTCATTTCAAATAATACAATGTAGAAAAGTTTAAAATTGTTTATGATTATGGTAATAATTGCAACTGAAATGTTAGCACCAAGGAATACACACACAGTCTCTGAATATTTTTTCTGAAATAAACTTTGATGACATACTATGAAGAAGTATATGATGTATGAAATCATTACAATCAGGTGATTGCTTTCCTCACAAATCCTAAGATAAATATCTGTATTAATGTTTTTATAAACTGTGTTGAAAAACTAGTGTGATCCATCTGGCAAAGATACACTTAATTCCAAGTTATACTTAAAAAGCAACATACTTATCTTTTTCAATAATTTTAAGGTAAAATCTACTTGAAACTCTGCCTGGGTCACAGTTCCAGTTGCCCAAAATTTCATCTCTTAACCATTTTTCTGGCAAGGAACATTGTTTTTTAAAATAGAGACTAACTCAATTTTGTAAAGTTCAACCTGTTTTTTTCTGTAAAAGACTGTTCAATGCTGATAAGAAATAATCTTCTTAAAGTTTAAATTGTCTCCAACAGATAGTATTAAGAAAAACATATTCCAGGAAAACTCTATTTATAATTTTCTTTACTTAAACATGAAAAACACTGAACAAATGAATGTATTATTCCATGGAGACAAAGTGACTTTACTTTTAGGCAGAAACTTTGTTCTGTTTCTTTACTTAGACAATCTTTTATCAAGTAAAGCCATTTAATAATTCAGTTCAGCCCTTCTGTGTACTTTGGTGAACTTTTTCCAGATTCTCTACTGCGATTCTGGTTCTTACAGTGAAATTTTTATTGAAGTAATATTATAAAAACA
>NW_007250047.1:0-805 GCF_000164805.1 Carlito syrichta
CTTCCTGAAAATCTACAGGGCATCTTGCTGATGGCTAAAGAAGAATCAGGGATTTGAGGAATGAATGTGGGTAATAGCAATCCTCATATACAGGAAACTACATGGCCTCTTCCTAATAAAAGAGAAGAAATCTGTTTTCCACGGTTCCTCTATGAAAAAATCTACATGACTTCTTACTAATGGCTAAAAAAGAATCAGGGTTTCGAAACAGGAATCAAGGGAAAAAGAGTCCTCACATACAGGACACTACATGACCTTCAGCTAAGTACAAATAAAGAATCATTGTTGTTCGTGCCCTTAATCCAGAAAATTCCCAGGTTGTCTGCTATGCGACAAATAAGAAACAGATCTTTGAGCTCCCCAAATGTTTCATAGCAATTTAGCATTCGGATATTATGAATCGGTCATTTCAGGTCTCCAGCAAAATCCTGGTCCTCTTAAAAGTTGTAAATGGTATTGGGCACTCCAAGTCCGTTAGGTTCCTCAGAAAAACTAAGGCCAGATTCCAGGACAAAAAGAATCTTCTTGCCATATTTGGATGTATCTCTGGTCGTAACACGAACCTGTAATCCTTCCCCTTCCATGTCTCTTTTTATTTTGAGAAGGGACAAGGGTTTTCCACTTGCCAAACGTTTACTAAGTACTTTTAATGGTAACCAGGAATCATGGAATTCACGAACCTAGGATACTTCTGGGCATCTGTCATTTGATATACTGAATTTGGAATCTAAATCGACAGGACAAATCAGGGCATCTTACTGAGAATTAAAAGGAAATCCGGTTCTAAGCGTTCTCATTTCTGGAA
>NW_007250047.1:1820-2549 GCF_000164805.1 Carlito syrichta
TAAAAGTCTACAGAGCATCTTGGAATGTTTAAAAAGAAACAGAGTTTCGAAGCAGGATGTACTAATGAGACTCCTAAAATACAGGAAAATACACAGCCCCTTGCCAAGGAAGAAAAAGAATCGGGGTTATAGCAGTCCTCAGTCCTTAAAATCAACAGGCCATCTGATGTGGGTAAACAAGAATCAGGCTTTAGAAGCCGTAACATAGTTAATAGCAGTCTTCATATGCAGAATCTATATGATCTATAGCTAAGGAGAATTAAGAAGTCTCTTTTAAATGGTTAATTCGTCACAATATCTATATGACATCTTGCTAATGGCAAAACAAGAATCATTCTTTCCAAACAGGATTCTGGGGAAAGGGAGTCCTCATATACTGGACATTACACGGCGCCTCGGTAAAGAAGAATAAGGTCTGTGATACACTAGTCCACAATCCGAAAATTTCTCAGGGCGTCTTGCTGCGGTATGAACAAGAATCAAGGCTTCGAGCTCGTCTCATATTTCAGAGATATTTGGCTTGTGGGTATTATGAATCAGTCATTTCAAGACTCCAGCAACATTCTCGTCCTCTTGAGAGTTGTAATCGGCTATCTGGTTGAACAAATCCCTTAAGATCCTCGAGACAGCCGGGCTCGGTGGCTCAGCCTGTAATCACGTGCCTTTGGGAGGCTGAGGTGAGTGGATTGCCTGAGCCCGTGGGTTTGAGACCTGCCTGGGCAGGAGACC
>NW_007250047.1:3102-4728 GCF_000164805.1 Carlito syrichta
CCCCTAAATTTACAAAGTCTCTTGATAAGGTTTAATCAGCAATCTGGTCTTTGATGTCGCCACATTTCTGTGTGTCTTTTGAAAAGGGACCTGGAATCTTGGGTTCCAATTCCTCTAGAACTTTATGGGAGTTTTTCTCTTGATATCCAAGCAAGTGGAATTCTAGGTCACCAGGAAATATCTTGGCGTCTTGCTGAGAATGAAGCAGGATTTTCAGTAATGGGAGTACTCATATACAGAACACTACACGACATGTTGCTACAGAAGAATAAGGAATCTTGTTTACAGGAGGCCTCCATCCCAAAAACCTAAAGGCCATCTTGCTAAGAGATAACCACCATTCAGGTTTGGGGAGTATTAATCTGGATAATGGGAGTCCTCATATACAGGAAACTGCACTGTCTATTGCTAAAGGAGAATAAGGAATCTGGTTAACACGTGTCCTACATCCCAATAAAACTTCAGGGTTTCTTGCTAAGGGCTAAACACGAATTTGGGTTTTTGAAGCATAAGTTAGGGAAATGAAATGCTCATATACAGACAACTACACTGACTTTTCCTAAGAAAGAATAAGGAATGTGGTTGACATGTTTTCTCAATCTCCAAAAAAGTATACGGCGTCTTCCTAAGATCTAAACAAGAATCAAGCTTTTGACGCATGTATCTGTGAACAGGAGTACTCATATACATGTAACAGCACGGCTGTTGCTAAAAATAAGGAATCTGGGTTATATGAGTCCTCATTCTTGAAAATCTACAGGGCATCTTGCTGACGGCTAAAGATGAAACCCGGATTCCAGGCATGAATGTAGGTAATAGCAATCCTCATATACAAGAAACTACATGGCCTCTTGCTAATAAAAGAGAAGAAATCAGTTTTCCACGGTTCCTCTATCAAATAATCTACATGACTTCTTATTAAGGTCTAAACAAGAATCATGGTTTCGAAACAGGAATCAAGGGAAAGAGAGTCGTCACATACAGGACAAAACATTGCCTCCAACTATGTACGAATAATGAGTCATTGTTGTACGCGTCCTCAATCAAAAAAAATCCCAGGTTGTCTGCTATGAGACAAACAAGAAACAGATCTTTGAGCTCCACAAATGTTTCAGATCAATTTAGTATTCGGATGTTATGAATCGGTCATTCAGGATTCCAGCAACATTCTGGTCCTCTTAAAAGTTTTAAATGAAATTGGGCACTGCAAGTCCGTTAGGTTCCTCAGAACAACTAAGGCCAGATTCCAGGACAAAAAGAATCTTCTTCCCAATTTGGATGTAACTCTGGTCTTAAGGTGAACACTGTAATACTTCCCTTTCCTTGTCTCTTTCTATTTTGACACGGGACAAGGGTTTTGCACTTGCCAAATGTTTACTACGTACTTTAAAGGATAACGAGGAATCATGGAATGCATGAACCTAGGAAACTTCTGGGCATCTGTCTTTTGATGTACTGAATATGGAATCCAAATCGACAGGAAAAATCAGGGCATCTTACTGAAAATAAAAAGGAAATCCGGTTCTAGGTGTTCTCATTTTCCGGAATCTACAGGGCCTCTTGATAAGGTTTAATCAGCAATCTGGGATTCTGGGTCCCTACATTTTCGGAGCTAATTGCTCCATG
>NW_007250048.1:0-2363 GCF_000164805.1 Carlito syrichta
GTTATGTGAATATTATGAATCAATCTTTCCTGGACTCCAGCAACACTCTAGTACTATTGATAGCTGTGAACAAGAATCTGGCACTACAAGTCCATTTAGAAACTCGGAACCTCTGATGCCAGATTCCAGGACACAAGAAATCCTCTCAGATTTTTTGTAAGTAAGCACTGACTTCAGTGTTACCTCGTTCCAGAAACTTCTGTGACTCCGCTCTTTGGAATTAGGACTCTCGGTTTAGGCGTTCAAATTTTTATTAGGTAATTTATGAAGGGAACCAGAAATCTTAGAATACAGGACCCCAGGCATATTTTTGTCTTCTTTCTATGGGTTTACAAGAGACTGGACTTCCAAGAACCTTATGGGAGTCTTTCTCTTCATATCCAAACAAGTGAAATTCTAGTTCCCCAGGAAATGTCTCAGCACCTTGCTGAGAATGAAGCAGGATTCAGGGTAATGGGAGTCCTCATATACAGGAAAACATGACCTCTTGCTAAGGAAGAATGAGGAATTTTGGTTGCACTAGTCCTCAATCCCAAAAGTCCACAGGTCGTCTTATTAAGATGTAACCAAGAATCCGGTTTTTGAAGTAGGAATCAGGGTAATGGGAGAATTCATATAGAGGAAACTGCACTGTCTATTGCTAAGGAAGAATTAAAAAAATGGTTACACGTGTCCTCAATCACAAAAAAATTCAGGGCGTCAGCTTAAGGCTAAATACGAATCAGGGTTTTTGATACATGAATCTGGGGAAATGGAGTCCTCATATACAGGCAATTACACGGTCTTTTGCTAAGAAAGAATAAGGAAACTGGGTTACACATGTTCTCAATCCCCAAAAAACTACAGCGTGAATTGCTAAGGACTAGACAAGATTCAGGGATTCGAAGCAGGAGTGTGGCTAACAGTCCTCATTACAGGAAACTTTGCAGCCTCTTGCTAAGGAAAAATAAGGAAGGTATTTTACATGGTTCCTCAATTACAAAATCGACATGACCTCTTGCTAAAGGTTAAAAAAATCGGGGTTCAAACATTGGTTTGGGGAAAGGGAGTCCTCATATACAGGACACTATAAGGTCTCCAGCAAAGGAAGAATAAGGAATCTGTCTTTCACGAGTCCTCAATACGAAAAAAATATCAGGGCGTCTTGCTACGGGACAAATAAGAATCTCCTCAGATTGTGAAGCTATTTAGCATGTGGATACTATGAATCAGTCAATTCAGGACTCCAGCAACATTCTGGTCCCCTTGATCGTTGTAAACGGGCATCTAGCCCTACAGTCTGTAAGGTTCGAGGGACAAGTAAGGTCAAAAGTATCATCTTGCCATATTTGGATGGAACTATGGTCTTAAGATGAACCTTGTAAGTCTTAAAATCTCGTTTGTCCTTTTATTTTGAGAAGGGCTGATGATTTAGCAGTTGCCAAATATTTATTAAGTATTTTTAAAGGTAAACAGGAATCATGGATTCCTCATCCCTACGACTCCTGGGAATCTGTCCTTTTGGATACAGTGTTTTGTAATCCACATCGACAGGGAAAATCAGGGCATCTTGCTGAGAATGAAAAGGGAATATGGGTTCATGGAGTTCTCATTCGCAGAATTGTACAGGGCCTCTTGATAAGGTTTAATCTGGAATCTGGGCTTCTCGGTCCCCACATTGTTAGGGTGTCTTGTACGAGGGAACCTAAAATCTTGGATTCCAATTCCCCCAAGAAACTTCTGGGAGTCTTACCATTGTTATCCAAACAACTTGAATTCTACATCACCAGGAAATGTCTGGTGTCTTGCTGAGAATGAAGCAAGAATCTGGGTAATGGCAGTCCTCATATACAAGATACTGCACTGCCTCTTGGTAAGGATGAATAAGAAATCTGGGTTACATGAGTCATCAATCCAGAATCGACAGGGTGTCTTACTAAGGGCTAAACAAGAATCAGGGCTTCGAGCACCATTCATGTTTTTGAGCTATTTGTTATGTAGATATTATGAATCAATCATTCCTTGACTCCAGCTACTCTCTGGTACTCTTGAGAGTTGTGAACGAGAATCTGGCACTACAAGTCCATTTAGATACTCGGAACCTCTGATGCCAGATTCCAGGACACATGTAATCCTCTCGGATTTTTTGTATGTAATCCCTGACTTCAGTGTTACATCGTACTCCAGAAACTTCAGTAGCTCCGATGTTCGGAATTAGGACTTTGAGTTTTGGTGTTCAAATTTTTAGGAGGTATTTTTTGGAGGGAATCAGGAATCTTAGTATCCACGTCCCAAGGCATATTCTTGTCATTTTTCTTTGGACTTACAGGTCAATAAGAAACATCTCATCGTTTTCCTTAGAATGAAATAGGAATCTGGGTCAG
>NW_007250048.1:2650-3827 GCF_000164805.1 Carlito syrichta
CCAGGAACGGGCTGCACTTCTTGGTAGTGTAACTGAGAATCTGGCTACTGGTCCGTTTGTTTCACAGGGTCTGAAAGGTCAGATTCCACAATCAAAGGATCATCTTGATATTTGTTAATGGGACCACTGGCTTCAGGTTTATCTCACAGTTCACAAACTACTGCTGGACTTTCGTTTTGTATTCAGAATATGTGATTAGGTGTTCCCTCACATTTAGCTTTGTTCTTAGTGGGGAACCAGCAATCTTGGATTTCAGGTTCCTGGGAAACTTCTGGCCCTATATGTATTGGTATGTAAGAGTTTGGACATACCTGTCACAAGAAAACATCCAGGTGTCTTTCTGATAATAAAAAAGGAATCTGGGTTACAGGAGGACTCAATCCATGAATTCTACAGTACCCCATTACAAGGGCGTATCTGGAATCTGGACTTCTAGTTCTCCAAATTCTTCAGAGCAAGTGTCATTATAGATTCCCAGCACACTTCTGGTTTTTTGCTTGTTATAACCAAGAACCAGTCTCTGCCATTCAGTTGGTTTCCTCGGGACAACTAAACCAGATTCCAGGACTGAAAGAATCATCTCGCCATATTTGTGTGTAACACTTGTCTTAAAATGTACTCTGTATTCCTAAAACTACCGTTTGTGCATCTATTTGATATGGGCTTGGGCTTTTGAGGTTGCTAAGCATGTAATACATATTTTTAAAGGTAACCAGGAATCAGAGATTCCACGTTCCTGAGAAAAAGCAGGGCATTTTTCTAATTGCATACAGAATTTTCGAATCCAGATCGCCAGGGAAAATTAGTGAATCTTGCTGAGAATGTGATGAGAATCTGGGTCCAGGGAGTCCTCAATCATCAAAATTTATATGGCCTCTTGATAAGTTTAATGAGGAATCTGAGCTTGTACGTCCCTATATTTTTCAGAGCTACTTGCTGGATGGATACCTAAAATCTCTAATT
This sequence comes from Carlito syrichta, assembly GCF_000164805.1. Classification (NCBI taxonomy): domain Eukaryota; kingdom Metazoa; phylum Chordata; class Mammalia; order Primates; family Tarsiidae; genus Carlito; species Carlito syrichta. Next base: position 3,614 of record NW_007250048.1, read on the forward strand.
ACAGATCCAAGAGGATTCTGGTGCTCTTGATAGTGGAAAACGAACATCTGGACCTAGAATTCCTTTTGTCTCTTATGAACATCTTCGGTCATATACAGTTCCCCAGGAATCAGTTGGCATTTCATGACAAATTCCCTCGCTTCAAGTTACCACAAAATACAGAAATTTCTTGTGGTCAGGCTGGTGGGAATTGGGATATTGGGTTTAGATTATG
>NW_007250049.1:0-1376 GCF_000164805.1 Carlito syrichta
TCAGATTATGGGATTAGGGTTCCCACAAATTTAGGATGTATTCTTAAGGGGGAACCAGCAAATCTTGGATTCCAAGTCCCTGGGAAACTTCTGGCCCAATGAGTATTAGTATGTGAGAATTTGGACATCCACATCACAATAAAACGTCAGGGTGTATTTCTGTTAATAAAAAAGGAATCTGGTTTATGGGAGGCCTCAATCCATGAATTCTACAGTACTACGTTATAAGGGCTTATCTGGAATCTGGGCTTGTAGTTCTCCAAATTCTTCAGAGCAACTTGCCACTAGGAAAGTACAAGGGTCATTGTAGATTCACAGCAGCCTTCTGGTTTCTTGATTGTTATAACAAAGAACCAGTCTCTGTAATTCAGTTGATTTCCTCAGGACAACTAAACCAGATTCCAAGACTGAAAGAATCATCTCGCCATATTTGTGAGTAACACTTGTTTTAAGATGTACCCTGTAATCCTAAAACTTAGTTTGTGCATCTATTTGATATTGGCTGGGGCTTTGAGGTTGCTAAGCATGTAGTACATATTTTTAAAGGTAACCAGAAATCACAGATTCCATGGCCCTGGGAAAAAAACTGTGCATTTGTCTATTTGGATACAGAATTTTGGAGTCCAGAGAACGAGGGAAAATCAGGGCATCTTGCTGAGCTTGATCAGAGAATATGGGTTCAAGAAGTCCTCAATCATCCAAATCTTTATGGTCTCTTGATAAGTTTAATGAGGAATCTGAGCTTGTACGTCCCTGCATTTTTCAGAGCTACTTGTTAGGTGGATACCTAAAATCACTAATTACAGATTCAAGACGATTCTGGTCCTCTAGATAGTTGTAATTGAGCATTTGAACCAGAATTCCTTTTGTTTCTTATGAACATCTTTGGTCATAATCCAGTTTCCCAGGAATCAATTGGCATTTTACGACAAAATCCTTTGCTTCAATTTACCTTAAAATACCGAAATTTCTGGTGGTCAGGCGGGTGGGAATTGGGATATTGGGTTTAGAATATTCCACATTTGTACGATGTCTTGTTAAGGGGAATCTGGTAACTTGGATTACAGTTCCCAGGTACTATATGTGAGTCTTTCTATGGATATCCAAACAACTGGAATTCTACGTTCATCAGGAATTATCTCGAGTATTGCTGAGAATGGAGCAGAAATCTGCGTAAAGGGAGTCCTCATATATGGGAAACGACATGGCCTCTTGCTACAGGAGAAAAAGGAATCTGAGTCACACGAGTCCTCAAATCCCGAAAACCTACAGGGGGTCCTACTAAGGGAGAAAAATGTATCAGGGATTTGAAGCCTGAATCTGTTGAATAGGAGTCCTCATATATAGGAAACTTCACAGCCTCTGGCTAAGGATGG
>NW_007250049.1:2819-3740 GCF_000164805.1 Carlito syrichta
TACAGAAATTCCTTGTGGTCGGCGTGGTGGGAATTGGGACATTGGGGTTGAGAAGATTCCACATTTTGGGATGGTCTTGTTAAGAGGAACCAGGAATCATGGACTCCAGTTCTCCAAGAACCTTATGGAGTCTTTCTCTTGATATCCAAACAACTGGAGTTCTAGGTCACCAGGAAATATCTCAACACCTACCTGAGAATGAAGCAGGATTCTGGGTAATGGACGTCCTCATATACAGGAAAACATGGCCACTTGCCAAGGAGGAATAAGAAATTTTGGATGCACTAGTCCTCAATCCCAAAAATCCACAGGGTAACCAAGAATCCGGTTTTTGAAGTAGGAATCTGGGTAATGGGAATACTCATATATAGGAAATCTGCACTGTCTATTGTTAAGGAAGAATTAGGAATATAGTTACACATGTCCTCAATCACAAAAAAATTCAGGGCGTCTTGCTAAGGGCTAAAAAGGAATCAGGGGGTTTTTGTTGCATGAATCTAGGGAAATGGAGTCCTTATACACAGGTAATTACACGACCTTTTGCTAAGAAAGAATATGGAATCTGGGTTACACATGCTCCCAATCCCCAAGAAACTACAGCGTGCCTTGCTAAGGGTTAAACATGATTCAGGGATTCAAAGCAGGAATGTGGCTAACAGTGCTCATTACAGGAAACTTTGCAGCCTCTTGCTAAGGAAGAATAAGGAATGTGTTTTACACGGTACCTAAATCACAAAAACTACATGGCATTTTGCTAAGGGTTAAACAAGAATCAGCGTTCAAAACAGGAATCTGGGGAAAGGGAGTCCTCATATACAGCCTCTAGGGAAAGAAGAATAAGGAATCTGAGTTACACGAGACCTCAATACAAAAAAATACTTAAGGTGTCTTGCTTCGGGACAAACAAGAATCATGGCTTCG
>NW_007250050.1:0-1628 GCF_000164805.1 Carlito syrichta
GTTAGACCATCTTGATCACTCTGCCCACAGCTGCCTTAACACATGGCCTTTTGTTCCATGAGCTCATATGTGTCTTTGCCATGGGTCATGAGTGTGAGGAGTGGAGGCAGGCCTTTTGGTGCCCATGGCCAAAGGTAAAGGCCGAATGTGTTGGTGGCCACCTTTGAAGCCTCACGTAAATGACAGTCTGGAAACTGCCTCTTGCTCTCCCATCACTGAGTGTCTTCTCATGCTGGATGGCAGGGGTGGTGATGGTGGCCGTGGTGGTGATTATTATTATTTGTTGTCAGAATCCTGCTCTGTCACCCAGGCCAGAGTTCAAGGTCATGCTCACGACCACCATGTACTCCACCTGCCAGACTTAGATGATCCTCCCACCTCCGCCCCCCACGTGGTTGGAACAACAGGCCTGAGCCACCATGCCTGGCTAATCTTAGATTCATTTTTGATGACCGAGATTAGGTCTCACCCTGTGCTTCGGGCTGGTGTTGAACATGCAGGCTCGGGCCATCCACTCTCCTGGACCTCTGAAGTGTTGCGATGCCAAGCTGAGGCCCTCAGCCTGGCCTGTGGTTGTGGTGGTGGTAGGTATTATTATTCTGAGTTGGAGTCCTGCTCTTCGCCCAGGCTGCAGTGCAGGGGACCACCCTCGTACACCATAGCCTCAACTGACTGGGCTCTGATGATCCTCTCACTACGGCCTCCAGAGTGACGAGAAGGACCAGTTTGCATCACCATGCAGGTGTGCTCATTTTTTTGGCTTCTTGTAGAAATGAGGTCTTGCCATGTTGCTCGGGCTAGTTTTGAATATGGGGGCTCAGGCCATCCTCTTTCCCCATCCTTCCAGAAAGCCAGGATGACTGGCATCAGCCCCCATGCCAGCATCCACACACCTCTCGGGGTCCCACTATGAGGCCCACTCCCTTTTGATGACCCGGGGCCCCGGAAAGGGCAGCTGGCATCACCAGCTGAGCCCTCTGCAGGGGATGTGGCTGGCTCATGGGTATTTCTCCACCAGGGTGCCCACCCCTCCTCCCACCTCAATTCCCAAGGGTGGACCCACTCTCCTCTGAGGGGCCACCTTGGGAAAAGGGGGGAGGAAACTCTCAAACATTCGGGAAGGCAGAGAGAGCTGGGCCATTCACGCCCATCTCCTTGGCACTTGGGGAGGCCAAAACAGGAAAATGGCTGGCATCTGGGAACACAAGACCAGGCTGGACACCAGAGCAAGACCCCACCTCAAACCCAATCAAAAGCTGAAAACCTTGGGTGAGTGCAGGCCTCAGTGGGAAGATATCCTCCAGGACAGAGTTTAAGACCAGGCAGGAACACCAGGGATCGACCAAATGGAAAGTCTGTGATTGCAGCTGTTTGGTAAGTCCAGGCTGAGAGGATGGCCCTAGTTGTGCAATTTGAGAGCAGCCTGAGCAACCTAGGGAGGAAAGAAAAGATAGCAAGAAAGAACGAATGTAAGAAAGAAAGAAAAGAAGCAAGCAAGCAAGAAATAAATCAATTCTCCTGCAGGCCTTCTGCCCTCATTCCTTCCCCCCCAAGCCCGCATGAGAGTGTCCCCCAAGCTCTGCACCTTACAGCCCTAATCCAACCTCCAGTGGCTGTCCACACTTTGG
>NW_007250050.1:2290-3634 GCF_000164805.1 Carlito syrichta
CAGTGACCAGCACAAACCCATGGGTGAGAACTGCCAGGCAACTTGGCAAGACCTCGTCTCTACCTCTTCCCAAAAGAACTGTGTGTGGTGGATTGCGCCAGTTGTTCCAGCTCCTCGGAAGGCCAAAAAAAGGCTTGCCAGAGCCTGACAGGCCGAGGTTGTGGTGGCCAGGAGCGAGCCACCACCATAATGCCAGGGAAAAAGAGTGAGACTCCGACTCAAAGAAAAAAATGAAAAATAAAAATAAAAGCATCCATTTGTGTATGGAGTTGGGATCATTGTGAACAGAGGTCATTTGTGAAGGAGGACCCAGCCTTGCACCTAGAAATCCCGAAAGATGGTGGATCAGCAGAAAATTGGGCTGTGGCTTTGGGAGGCTGAGGCGGGAGACTGCTGCAGCCTGGGAGTTCAAGACCAGACTGGGACAATTAGTTAGACCTCATTTCTCCCTGGAACACAAGCTCTGAGTCACATGTGGTGGCACACACATCCTGGCTACATGGGATGTGGTGGCCTATGTCCTGAGATGTGACTGTGTCTCGCCCCACCGACAGCATGAGCGAGTTCAGGCCTGACACCATGGCTCACCGCCGTCAGTCCCGGACCCTGAGAGGCTGAGGCAGGAGGCTGCCTGTGTCCCCTGGGTCAGAGACCAGCCAAGGCAATGTGGACAGACCTTGTCTCGGTGAGAGGGCCCCAAAATCAAGTCTGGTGTGGTGGCCTCCAGAATCAAGGTTGTTCAGGGGCTGAAGTGGAAGGACCGCCTCAGCCCCACAGGTCAAGGCCCCAGAAGCCAGGATCATGCTGCCATGCACCAGCCCAGCCGTCAGAAACTCTGACAACAAAAAAGACACCTCCAATGTGTGTCATGATGGGCGTCCACAACTTCCCAGGGAAAGGTCCATGTGGCTGTGGGATGATGGAGTGATCAGGAGAGGAAAAGTTCCTCCCCCAACTCGAAGGAGGCAGACCAGGTTACCAGGTAGGCTGGTAACAGCATTGCCAGACTCCTTGATTTCTCCATAACCAATGGCCACCATAACTCGGGGCAGTCTGTTCCTTGAGCTCACACGTGTCTTTGCTGTGGGGCACAGGTGTGAATGTTGGAGGCAGGACTTCTGGAATGCATGGTCAAAGCCATGTGATGGATGTGCCTGGAGACCAACTTTGAAACTGCATGTGAAGACAGGTGCATGTGAAGAAAATTGCTTTTCCTTTCCCATCCCTGAGGGTGACTCCTCACCCTGGGTGACAGGGGTGGTGGTTGTGGCGGTGGTGGTGATTATTATTATTTGCAGTTTTAATCCCACACTGTTGCCCAAAGCCTTAGTGAAGGGGCACACT
>NW_007250051.1:0-626 GCF_000164805.1 Carlito syrichta
AGTGCATCTTTTGTCCGGGATTGCGGGCACTACCACATGCGACTCCTGTGTGTGTGTTCCCGTGAGCGACAAGGTTTTGCTGCATGGCCCAGGGTAGTCTCGAACTCCCAGGCTCCAATGTTCCACCGCCTCGGTCTCCCAAAGCCCCAGCCAAATTTTCCGACAATACCCCGTCTATCGGGAATTCTAGGCGCAAGACTGGAGCCTCCTTCCAAAATGATATCTGTTCATGATGATCGTCACTACACACACAAATGGATGCTCTTCATTTTTTCCTTTTTTTTCCTTTTTTTTTTAGTCAGAGTCTCACTCCAACGCCCAGGTTGGAGGGCAGTGGAACGCTCCCTGTCACCACAGCCTCGGCCCACCAGGGTCTGGTGAGCTTTTCTCCAGGCTTCCGGGTACTCAGAAACATAGGCTCGTGTCACCACACCCAACTCATTTGGGATGGAGGGGAGAGACGAGGTCTCGCCAAGTTGTCTGGGCATGTTTCAGACTGTGGGCTTGGACTGGCTGCTGGCCTCGGCCTCCCAAATTGCTGGGACGGTGAGGTTGAGCCCCTGAGCCCAGCCTTGATCCTTCATCGAAAACAAAACCAAAAGGCCTGGTGCTGAGTCCCAAGCCTG
>NW_007250051.1:1830-2811 GCF_000164805.1 Carlito syrichta
AGGTTTGAGGGTCATGTCCTCCCTTTCCCCGAGGCTGCCCTTGGGAGGATTGAGTGGGTCAACCCTGGGGAGCAAGTAGGGTGGTGGTGTGGGTGACCTGGTGGAGACACACCCCTGCTCCAAGTGCTCCCCCTGGGGATGGCTCAGTGGGGGACTCCGGCTGCAGTCTCCAGGGTCCCGGGTCGTCAGAAGGGAGTGGGCCTCACAGTGGTGCCCCGAAATATGTGGGGAGCCCAGATCACCACAGCCTCAGCCCATGCAGGGGCTCACACCTATTATCCTGGAACTCTGTGATACTGAGACAAGATTTCCTAAGCCCCCATGTTCGAGACCAGCCCAGGCATGTTGGAGAGACCTCATCTCTACAAGAAACCAAGAAAATGAGCCAAGCATGGTGGTGCACGCCTGTCATTCCCACCACTCTGGAGGCCATGGCGGGAAGATCCCCAGGGCACAGCCAGTTGAGGTCACAGTGACTGAGAATGGGCCCCTGTGCTCTGGCCTGGGTGACAGAGCAGGACTCTGACTCAGAATAATAATTCCAACCAGCAACAACACTACAAACACAGCCTGGAGTCAGGGACTCAGACTGGCATCCCTGCCTTCATAGGCCCAGGCAAGTCGATGGCCTGAGACTACGGGTTTGACATCATCCCAGGACACAGGGGGGATGAGATATCATACAAGCCATCAAAAATAGATCCAAAGATTAGCCGGGCATGGTGGTGCAGGACTGTGGTTCAAGGCACTCGGGGAGTTGAGGCAGGAGGATCGCATTAGCCCGGCAGGTGGAGTTCATGGTGTCCGTGAGCGTGTCCCTACACTATGGCCTGGGCGATTGAGCAGGATTCTGATTCCAAATAATGATAGTCACAAGCACCACTACCACCAACACCCCTGCCACCCAACGTGAGGTATCACCCTCAGGGATGGGAGAGGAAAGGACACTTTCCAGCCTGTCATTCACGGGAAGATTCAAAG
>NW_007250052.1:0-584 GCF_000164805.1 Carlito syrichta
TGTAAATGTTTATTTTTATTCCACTGTGGTCCGAGAAGTTGCATGGTAGAATTTCAGTCTTTTCAAATTTGCTTTTACTTGGTTTGTGTCCAATTATGTGGTCAATCTTAGAATATGTTCCATGTGTGATGAGTAGAATGTGTATTCTGTGGTCTTTGGATGGAGTGTTCCGTAGGTATCAATTAAGTCCATTTGGTCCAGAGTCACATTGAGGGTCTGGATCTCCTTGCTGATTTTTTGTCCTGATGATCTGTCTAGGGTTGTGAATGGGGTATTAAAGCCCCCAGTTATGATAGTGTTAGTGTCAATATCTTTCTTTAGTTTTCCAAGAAGTTGTTTTATGAAAGTTGGCGCACCTATGTTGGGTGCATATATGTTTAGGATAGATATTTCTTTTTGATGGATTGAGCCTTTTATCATTATGTAGTGGCCTTCTGTATCTTTTTTGATTTTTAAAGCTTGAAGGGTATTTTGTTTGAAATTAAGATCGCTACTCCTCCTTTCTTTTGTATTCTGTTCACCTAAGAGTTTGTTTCCCATCCTCTTACTTTGAGTCTGTGGGTGTCCTTTCTAGTGAGGTGAGT
>NW_007250052.1:604-2695 GCF_000164805.1 Carlito syrichta
TTCTTCTGTGTTCAGTATTTTCTTAAGTGTTTCTTGTAGAAGTGGTCTGGTGGCAGCGTAGGTTCTTAGGGATTGGATATCTGGACAAGATTTCAATTCTCCCTCACTAATGAAGCTTAGTTTGGCTGGGTAGGTTATTCTTGGTTGAAATTGTTTATCTTTTAGAACTTTGAAGATAGGGCTCCAGGCTCTCCTGGCCTGAAGGGTTTCTGTGGATAAATCTGCTCCTATTCTAATTGGTTTTCCCTGGTAGGTAGTCTGGCCTTTTTCTCTTGCTGCCTTTAGGATTTTTTCTTTTATAGCTACTTTGTTTAGGTGAATGATTATGTGTCTGGGAGTTGGTCCTCTCATTTGTTGTCTTGCAGGGATTCTCTGAATCTCTTGTGTTTGAGTTTTTTCATCCTTGATGTGATGAGGGAAGTTTTCTTGAATGATTTCATGAAATGTTTGTTCCAGTGTGGCTTCTGTTTCTCTCTCTGCCTCAGGAAGCCCAATTACTCCTAGGTTTGGTCTCTTGAAGTGATCATTCATCTCTTGCAGGTTTTGTTCTGTCTTTTTGAGCTTCTTTTCTATGCTTTTGACAGTTTGGGTTAGTTCTGTGTTTTGGTCTTTGAGTTCTAAGATTCTTTCTTCTGCTTGGCTGATTCTGCTTTCTATGCTTATTAGTCTGTTATTCATTTCCATCACAGTATACTTTACTGCTGTCATTTCTGACATCTGCTCCTTCCTATTTTCCTCCTGTCTCTCCTCAATTTTTTAAATTCTCTCCATTAATGTCTTGATGTCTGGGTTTGTTGCATGTAACCAGTCAATATTTGGGTTCTTCATTGTTTGTGTTCCAGAATCTGTTTTCTCAGTGTCTGATTCCCAGGGGTCTGTGTGAGACCTATATTCTTCTTTGGGATTTTCTTCATTTCTGCGGTTTTTCCCCCCTCCCTACTTTTTCCTTCGCTCCACGTTACTGTCTTCTTTAATTCTGTTATTCAGGGGTAAATGGATTGGTTTTACTTCTGTTTGTTCAATCTCCTATTCTTTATGTATGTCCTCTTACTTTGTTCAATTCTGAAGTTGCACTGTAGGTTGGAGGTGGTCCTTTTTGCAGTTTTCAGAAGTACTTAAGGGGAGAGCTGTGATTCAAAATCTGTCTGCAGGTCCTGGTATTCGCTGACAGGTGTGTGGATAATGTGGAACCCATTTCCCACTGCCTTGGAATCTGTCCGTGCAGTGGGGCTGTAGGTTTACTCCCCGAAATAAAATCTGGTTAGTGGAGGGGAGAGAATGGAGCAGATAGTGCATTGAAGAGGGGAGTGGAGGGATAGAGGAGTAAGGGGGAAAACAAATGAGTGTGCCAACAAATAGAGAGAGGGGCCTATGCTGAAACAGATAAAAACAATAGACAACAGCTACAGATGAACCAACTCTCATACAAAACATAAAAAATGAAAATAAAACATATAGTGATGCTAGCATACAAGCTAACCAACCACCTTATTAGTGTGCTGTTCCTCTATACAGAGATATGGTTTACAGAGAGAAGAAAAGAGAAGAAAAGGAAGAGGAAAAAAGAAAAAAGGAACAATACAGTAGGAATAGAATTAAGTCATTAAATTAATAGAATCAATGAAGTACACTCTGAGACATTTCGTTTAAGTCCAATGTCCTTTCAGGTCTGATTTCTAGTTTTCTTTTCAAGCTGGTAAATTATTTTGCAGTTAGGGTCAGTTGCCCCGGTCTGCTGTGAAGGACAGTTCAGATAGCCCTCTGTTCACCACTCTGGTCTATGTTTTTATCAAGCTTGTTTCTCCCGTTTCGGTGTTGTTACCTTGAATCGCCAGCAGGTGGTGCTATTCAGCTGTTTGCCACAGAGGGGTTGGGGCCAGACTGGAACAAGGTGGCTGCCTGCCTCAGGGCAGACAACAGGAGACTTACAGCGGGCAGGACTTCTGGGTCACAGAAGAGGTGGTAGGGATCCCAGCAGATCTTCCCTGAAGGAACTTGAAGGACTGAAGTGATTTGTCTCTGGCCTGGGTGGTGTGATGTGCTATGGCTGTCACGGAGGCCACGGCTGCGGCGGCGGCCGTGACAGTGGTG
>NW_007250052.1:2912-10134 GCF_000164805.1 Carlito syrichta
ACGGCCAAGCTTCATATGAAGAGCAGGCTGCTATGTTGGGGTCCGCAGCCCGCCCGGGTGAGAGTCAGAGACCCACTGCTGATCTCCTTTGCAGAGGGCTTCACAGTCCGGGTTGCCCCATTGCCATCTTGCCGCCCTAGTTCCCCACATTTTTTTTTATCCAGTCCAGTTTCAACAGGCAACATGGTTGGTTCCATGTTTTTGCTATTGTAAATAGTACTGCAATAAACATGCATGTGCAGGTATAATTTTTGTAGAGTGATTTAAGTTCCTTTGGGTATACTCCCAGAAGGGGGATTGCTGAGTCATATGGAAGGTTAGTCTCTAATTCTTTCAGGAATTGCCGCACTGTTTTTCATAGAGGTTGAACTAGTTTGGATTCCCACCAACAGTGTAGAAGCATTTGCTTTTCTCTTTATCCTCACCAGCATTTGCTGTTTTTTGTTTTATTAATTATGGCCATCCTTACTGAAAACAACTGTGCTATTTCTTTGTTTCTTTGTCTGTTTGTTGTTGTGTATAAGAATGCAGCTGTCTTTTGCAGGTTTATTTTGTACCCTGAGACTTTGCCAAAGTACTTTATCAGTACAAGGAGGTTTTTGACTGATTCTCTTGGATTTTTGAGGCATAGGATCATATCATCTGCAAAGAGGGATAACTTGACTTCTTCTTTTCCTATTTGGATACCACTGATTTCCTTTTCTTGTCTGATTGCTCTAGCTAGGACTTCCAACACAATGTTGAACAAGAGGAGTGAGAATGGACAGCCTTGTCATACTCCTTTTTTCAGGGGAAATGCTTCCAATTTCTGTCCATTTAGCAATATGCTGTCTGTGGTTTATCATAGGTGGCTTTTATTATTTGGAGGTATGTTTCCTCTATGCCTAAGTGTTCAAGGGTTTTTATCAAGAAGGGATGCCATATTTTGTTGAAAGATTCTTCCACATCTGATATAGTCATGTGGTTCTTATTTTTACACCTGTTGATGTATCTGACTACGTTTATGGTCTTGTGGATGTTGAACCAGCCCTGCATCCCTGGAACAAAGCCTACTTGGTTATGGTGGGCCATTTTTGAGATGTGTTGTTGGATCCAATTTGCTAGAATCTTGTTGAGAATTTTTACATTCATGTTCATCAGAGATATTAGCCTGTAGTTCTCTTTCTTTGTTGGATCTTTGCCCAGTTTGGGTATCAGTGTGATGTTGACCACATAAAATGATTTGTGGAGAGTTCTATCATTCTCAACTGTCTGGAATACTTTCAGTAGGTTTGGTACCAGCTCCTACTTGAATGTTCTGTAGAATTCTGCTGGAAATCTAACTGGTCCAGGGCTTTTTTTTTTTTTTTTTTGCGAGTAGTTTTCTTATGACAGAGTCAATTTCCTGGGCTGTTACTGGTGTATTTATGGTTTCAATTTCCTCTTGTTTCAATCTTAGGAGGTTGTGTGATGTTAGAAAGTCTTCCATTTCATTTAGGTTAACAAGTTTGTTTCTATACAGGTGTGTATAGTAATCTCTGATAATCTTTTGTATTTCTTCAGGGTCAGTTGTGACTTGATCTTTTGTAATTCTGATTGTATTTATTTAGGCTTTTTCTCTCTTTTTCTTGCTCATTCTGGCCAGAGGGCCATCATTCTTGTTTATCCTTTCAAAGAACTAGCTTTTTCTTTCATTGATTTTTTCTATGGTATTTTTGTCTTTTATGTCCTGTATTTGAGCTTTTACTTTGGTGATCTGGATTCTTCTGCTGAAGTTAGTTGGGGTTTAGTGGTCTTGCCTTTCCAGCTCCCTTAGGTGATTTGTTAGGCTGTCAATTTGTTCTCTTTCTATTTTCTTGATGTGTGTTCATAGAGATATAAATTCCTCTTTTTGTTCTATTTTCATGGTATCTCAGAGGTTTTGGTATGATGTTTCTTTGTGCTTATTTGTTTCCAGCAATCTTTTAATTTCTGTTTTGATTTCTGTGTTGACCCAGGAGTTGTTCAGGATTTTGTTGTTTAGTGTCCTTATCTTTGTGGATTTGGAGGAGATTTTGTAGGTGGTGATTTTTTTTATTCCACTGTTGTCTGGGAAGGTGCATGGTAGTATTTCAACATTTTGAAATTTATTTATGCTTGATTTATGACCGAGGATGTGGTCAATCTTGGAGTACATTCCATGTGTGATGAGTAGAATGTATATTCTGTGGTTGTTGAGTGGAGTGTTCTCTAGGTGTCAACTAAGTCAATTTGCTAAAGCATCAATTTGAGGTTCTGGATCTCTTTGTTGATTTTTCTGCCTCGATGATCTATCTAGGATTGTTAGTAGGGTATTTAAGTCCCCAGCTATGATAGTGCTAGAGGCAGTATCTTTTTTTAGTTTGCTTGGTAGCTACTTTATAAAAGCTGGTACTCCTGTGTTAGGTGCATATTTTTGGATGGATCTTTCTTGTTGATGGATCAAATTTTTTATTGTTATGTGGTGTCTTTTGTATCTTTTTAAATTTTTGATAGCTTAAAGGTTGTATTGTCTGTTATTAAGACCATGACTCTGCCTTCTTTTGTGCTCTGTTCACCTGAAGATTTGTTTTCCATCCTCTAATTTTGAGTCTGTTGGGATCCTTTGTGGTGAGATGTGTTTCCTGGAGGGAGCAAATTACTGGGCCGTATGTTTTTATCTAGTTTACCATTCTATGTTTTTTCAGTGGTGCATTTAGTCCATTTACATTCAGGTTGATTATTGAAATGTGAGATTTTTTCCCTGACATAATGCTCTTATAAGGCTGTTTGTTTTCATCTAGCTTTTGTGTTCATATATGTTTGTGTTTTTATTTTTGTGTGCATGCTGAGTGTTCTGCTGCTTCTGTGTTTGTTTGTGCTCTTGTGAAGTATATGGTCTTCCTTTTAAGCATCTCCTATGGAGCTGATTTCAAAGCATCATAGTCTCTTTGAGATTGGATGCCTAGGAAGGATTTTAATTCTCCATCACTGATGAAGTTTAACTTGTTCTGCAAAGGAAATTCTTGTTTGAAATTGTTTATCTTTGAGAACATTAAAGATTGAAGTCCACGTCCTTATTGCTTGTAGTGTTTCTGCAGATAAGTCTGCAGCAATTCTGATTGGTCTCCCCTGGTAGGCAGTCTGACATTTTCCCCTTTCTGCCATTAGGATTTTTTCTTTTATACCTACTTTGTGTTGGCAAATTATTATGTGTCTAGGGGTTTCTCTTCTCATAAGATGTCTTCAGGGGTTCTCTGGATCTCTTATGCTTGTATAGTTGTCTCTCTGGCCAGATGAGGGATGTTTTCATGAGTGATCTCATGGAATGTTTGTCCCATGGTGTTTTCCATTTCTCTTTCTATTTCAGGTACTCCAATGAGACATAGGTTGGGGTTCTTGAGAAAATTGCACATTTATTTAGCATTTCCTCTTTCTTCTTAAGTTTTTTCTCTATATTTTTAATAGATTGAGCTGATTCCATATTTTGGTCTTTGAGCTCTGACATTCCTTCTGCTTGGTCAATTCAGCTTCCTATTCTTTTCAGTTTGTTATTTATTTCTTGCATGAAGTTCTTTATTTCTGTTATTTCTAAGTATGCTTTTCAGTCTGTCTGGCTCCATTGCAATTTCAATTAGTTTTAACTCTTGCATTTCTTGATTTTTATTCATTCTATCCAATGATTTTCTGATCTCCATAAGTACCTTCTAGGTACTGTCATTCTGGGTGATATCCACTGTTTGTGCTCCTGCAGCTATTCTTTCTAGTGCTGACTTTCTGCTGGGACTTTGATAGTTACCAGCAGTTTTTCACTGGTTCTTCTTCATTAGTAGCCATTCTCTTAGCTTTCTCTTTAATTCCATTGTTCAGTGGAAAATAGAGAAGCAATCACTTCTGTTATTTGCTCTACCTTTTGTCCTTCTTTGAGCCTGGGTTCCAGGTTTGTTCAATTATGAAGTAGGGCTGGAGGTGGGGTGTTGTGCTGTCTCTTCACAATTTTGAGAATTTACTAGAGGGTGAAGGGGCTGCAAGGATTCTGAACCTATTGGCAGGTCATAATGTTTGCTATCTGGTGAATGGGCCAGCTGTTACTTGCTCTTCATTTCTGCTTAATATGACCTAATAGTAGGTATCCTTGCATAGCTCCTGAGTCCACGACAGAGTATAAGAGGGAAAGAGAGAAAAAAGAGAAAGGAGAAGTAAGATAGAAGAAGAGGATAGAAAAATAGAAAAAGAAAAAAGACAGAAAAACATTTTTAAAAAACAGAGAAAGAGAAGGAAAGAAAAGCAAAAACCAACCAACAAAGTAACCTAATGAGTTAGTCAACCAAACCAATACTCCTCCAAAACAAAACAAAAACAAAACATAGCAACACTGATAAAGAGTTCTCAGCTTAAGTCTGTCTCTTTGAGCGGGAGGACTGCAGTGCTGTTGCTGCAGGTTCCCTAGTCACTGTTGGAACATAAGATGCTAGAATATTCACACCCTGCTGCCTGCAATTGGTAGCTGTCACAGGTCGTATGAGGGAAGGGGTCTGCAATAACTTGATACAGTGTCTCTTGGGATCTCACTCCCTTCCTTCCTTCCCCTCCCACTTTGTCATGGCTCCCAGAGAATTCAGTTCAAGGCAGGGGAATGGGGACCTCCTCTCTTTGTCCCGCCCCCCTGATCTTTTTCACTTGTTGCTAAGGGCAGGCGAGGCATTCACCAGCATTTCTCCAGCACAGAGCAGTTCTGCTGTCTGCATATATGGCCCAGCAGCTGGCTCAGGGTGGAGGGTGGATCATGGGGTTCCACATCTGCTCTTACCCACCAGAATTTGTGCACTGAGGGTAATGTTCTTCGAGGTCACAAAAAGCAGCCCCAATGCAACACAGATATAGCTCCCAGTCTCAAGATGCTGTTCTGTTGTTGCAACACAGATATAGCTCCCAGTCTCAAGATGCTGTTCTGTTGTTCCACAGATGCTGCCCTGGAGCACTTCTCTGCCCAGGCATTAGAGAGTCTGCTCAGTTTCTCTGCCTGTTGCTGTTCCTGTCGCTAGTGGTGTTGATAGCTCCCTCACCAGTAGTTACCACAGTCTCCGGATCTCAGGACTGGTGTTAAGGCTCTGGAGCCCAGTTCAGACTTGGGGTGGCTTCACCCCAGCGGTTCCCTTGGGACTCTGCCTCAGGCTCCCTTGCTGCACTTCCTCTGTGGTCCTTGCTGCCAACATTCAGCCTAGCACTGTGGGATTGGGGTCAGCAGTCACTCCAGCTGTTCTTCCCAGGAAAAGCTCTGCTTCTGTTTTAGAAGATAATGTTCAGCTTCTGTGCTCCAGGAAGTGCTAGGGTCCAAGCAGAACATCTGTGGCACCTGTGGCTCCTCCAGGAGGGCCTTGGACACTTGCTCTAGAGTTCCCACTCAGCATCTCACACTTCCACATACACACAGAAACACACGCAGAATTGTCTATATAATCACTCACACACACAGGGACTTGCACAGTCTGACTGGCTACACTGCCATCTTCTGAAAATCCAAATTCCAAAATCTTAATATCCTTATAGAATGTCAGAACTAGACAGAACTGTAGGTATAAGATTTTTCAGAAGCAGCCATTTCACTTTACAAATAAGATACCCTTAGCACTTTCAGATGTGTGGACTTTTGAAATTCACAGAGGAATCTACTTTGTAACATAGTACTTGCCTATCTGTGTATGTAGTCCTTTAAAAATATGTTTAAATTGTGTATATTCAGTAAGAAGTTCCCTTATGAGTTTTTTTTAATAAATTTTTTTCTATTGAGTTTTTTAAAAAATAAAGATTTTCCCATATCATAGTAGAGCAACACCACTAATGACAGATTCAGCTTGTTTTTTTTCCAACACCTACCTGAGCACTGAGGAAGGATGGGAAGGAGAGTGGAGGAGTTTGGCAAAATATAATTAAGGAAAAATCCTCTTCCTCATTCCAAAGGAGCTTTCAGTCCAACCTGACTGGTTGTGATTTGCTGGGCATATAATTTCTTTGACAGGAGTTGTCCTTGAGACAAAGGGAACAGATTACTTCTGGGAGGTTTATTAATTCTTCTTCACTTTAGTCTCCACCCAGAATCCAGAAAAATATGCTGTCAGGTGTCCTAGATACTCAGGATTTAAAACATTTTTACAGGAATTTTGTCTGGAAAAGTAATCCAATAATTCCCACAGGCTCTCTACCTTGCTTGGTTTCCACCATCTTATTCCCTGTCAGCTACCAACAATCCTGGTCCGCATCTCTTCCCTGCTAGTGTGGTGGCATTTCCTGCTGCTGCTTTTATCTCCTGACACTAATGCTGAGAGTCACCTCCTTTAGTGTCCTTTCAAGAATCTGAACCATATGGTGACTCTTTCTTTATCTGCCCAGTTGAGGAGTGAGAAGTTCCTGGTGACTGGGTGATCATCAGCTTCGTAAACAGTAGGTCATAGTCTAAAGATTTTTCCTCATCTGTACTATATCTCTTGAAGACCAGAAGTAAATATAATGAGGCCCAGAGAGGGCAAGTGACTTGACCGATGACTGGCCCCAGTTCATGACAAGGTCAGGATTAGAGTGGGAGTCTCCTGTGGCATCTGTCAGATGAATGTCACATTGTTTGAGACACCTTTAGGAAGAGAGTAGAGAGGAGGAGTGTGCCTCATGGCACTTTTGGCCTGGAAAAGCAAAATTAAACATGAGTGGGTCAAAATCTTAAAGCAAAATATTTTACTTAAAAGACAGTGTGTCTTAATAATGAAGGACAAAAGATTAGGAGTTGGAGAGACCTATATCTGAGTCCCAGCTATCCTGGTTACCTATTATCTGGCTTTGGGAAAAATAGTTGAATCTCTCTGCACTTTGGCTTTCAAATCTGCAGATGAGAACTAAAATAACTACACTATGAGTTTATCTTGGAGAGTGAAATGACATAATGTACATAAAGGCCTGGAAAAGTGCCTAATAGGCACAAGCCAAGATAGTAATTATTGCTATCAAGACTAACTCTGCCACATTCTTTTTGTTTGTTTTTTGGTTTTGTTTGTTTTGTTTTGTTTTTGTTTTTTTTGAGTTGGAGTCTCACTCTGTCGCCCAGACTGGAGTGCAGTAGTCGCTCCCGGCCACCGCAGCCTCAACCTGCTGGGCTCCGATGATCCTTCCGCCTCAGCCTTCCAAGTAGTCGGAATTACAAGGCATGCGCTACCACGCCCGGCTGATTTTTTTATTTATTGTAGAGATGAGGTCT
>NW_007250052.1:10154-18738 GCF_000164805.1 Carlito syrichta
GTCTTGCTGCCCAGGCGGGTCTCAAACCTGAGGGCTCAGGCAATCCACTCACTTCAGCCTCCCAAAGGCGCAGGATTACTAGGCTGAGCCACCAAGCCCGGCTCTGCCACATTCTTACCCTTATTTATCCTTTTTAATTTTCTTGCAGTACTGCTATTTTGGTTATTTTTTGAGATGTTTATCAAAGATTAATTCTTAAGAGCATATGATTTTCAATCAGATACAACTGGATTTGAGTTTGTACTAATTTATTTATTATCTATTTTACTTTAAGTGGGTAGATACATCTCTGTAAAGCTCTGTTTTTGAACCTGTGAGATAGGAATAATAATACATGTACATCCTTGATAGAGAGGGCCTGTTTTGAAGATTAAATCAGATTAAAATGACTATAAATTTTAATGAAAGCAGGGACCCTATCTTGTACAACATAATGTTCCTTGCATCTGACAATGTGCCTGGCATATAATTAGTGCTCAATAAATAGTTGTTCATTGAAACAATTAATAATGCATGAATATAAGCTTTCAATACGGTGTCTTGCACATATTAAATGGGAGCTATATCTGTCATACACTAGTTAAAATATATGAAGGGAAAACAGAATTGCAGCACCATTTAACACTTTCTCACAATAGAAATTATTTGGAAGAGCCTATCAAACTACCAAGATGTTTCCTTAAGTGGCTCTAACAACGTGTTTTTAATAAATACATGCCAGGAAGATAAATTTCAGTGAAGGTGGAGGTAGAAAGAGTTGACAGCGGATCCTGGGCTCTCTTGTAGAGACTCCAGATGGGAGGAGTAAATTCTGACATTTTAGGAATGCTAGGTAGGTAGGCGGAGAAGGGAAGATGCTTAAGGATGAGAGCTTACATGTAAGAGAGGACTATGAAGAAAGGAAAAAGTGAGGAATACCTGGACTTACTGTCTTGAAACCTAAGCAAGCCACATCTTTTTGCTCTCGATTTCCCCATTTATAAAGCAGAAATAACAGTACTTTGTAGGACTGTAGTGAAAATTAAGTGAGACAATGGGTATAAAAGTGTTTGTTGATTTTCCATAAAAACACAATCAAAACTTTGTTTTATGCACTAAATTTTTAAAATATTATATAAAATGAACTTCATACCATTTGTATAAAGTGTACATGAAACATAAGTAAATTTGTAAGTCATTCTCAAGTCATGTTATTAGGTATATGCAAAGTCCAAAACAATTATAAATTCAAAACACTTGTGAGCCCAAGCATTTTGGATAAGAGATACCCAATCTGTACATGCATGAAGGGTATAGATTTTTAAAAATGCTCTACAAACTATGGTCCAAAAGGTGTTTGTCACAACCCAACCCACAAGAGCTGATCCTGTTGGCAGGGTGGCACCCACACAGGTGTGTTGGCAAGATCATATGACTGGAAGACAAGAGACTTGTATTCTGGTCCTGACTTGACACTACTATGCTTTACAACTTTAGGTTGGTACTACTCATCTCAAGACATTGTCTTCCTATATATCAGTGTGGGGATTGGATTAGATAAATCTATCTACATTTCACTTCTCATTTACTTTCTCTTATAACTTTTGATATTTTCCTAGAGTTGACAATTGATTAACTGTCTAATTCCTTTGGTATTTCTATCTCCATTATTACTTTTGTCCCACCACTTCAACAGAATCATAAAAACCCTCTTAGTACTGTCTATCACATTGCCAAATTCACCAAGTAAGTTTTTCTGGAATCTTCTATCTTAATGTTACAGTTTGTTGCTTGCTACCTATGCCTTCCACACAGCTTTTATGCAGAGTAAGTAAAATACTTATCTTGAAACATCTCTCCAGAATCATCCTGAGAATGTTCTGTTCCTTTCTTGTAGCTCTTGTTTTTGGATCTAATATTTTCCATTCTGTGAGCTTATATTCTTTTTCATGAGGAGTATATTGTCACAATACTTTTTGAGAAAGAGAGATGAAGAAATGAAGCTTTGGAGACTTTGCTTGAGTAGCAATGTCTTTATTTTATACTTATGCTTGTATTTATTTTGGTAGAGGTATAAAATCATAGATAAGAAATTATTTTCCCTTAGAATTTTTTAATATTATTCCGTTTCTGTCAAACTTTTGGTGTCAATATCAAGAATTTTAAAACATCTAAATTCATTTCTAGTGCTTATGGTCTGATTTTTCTCTCTGGAAGGTTGTATATATTTCCTTTAGATTTGATGTTCAGGATTTTCATAATGATATGCCTTAGAGTTTTTGTTTTTGCATTTTATTGTTTTGCATTTTTAGAGACCCTATGAATTTGTTTATTCAGAAAATGTCATGCCATTCTTTGACAACTTCCTTTCTAATAATCTCTCTTTTCCTTATGCACTTAATAAATTTGACCTCAAATTCAGTGGTTTTCACATTTTATCATGCATTAGAATCACCTGGAGGCTTGTTAATATGCGGATTGCTGGTCTCATTTTCAGAGTCACTGACTGAGTGAGTTTGAGATGATGGTCGAGAATTTCCTTTTCTAACAAACTTACAGGTTGATGCTGCTAGACATCCTTTGAGAACTACTGTTCTAATTTTTTTCTGGTATCTTCTGTTGTCCATGTCCTTGTCGTTTTGTTCCCTTTTCTGAACTAATACCTCCTCCTTCTCAATTTTTGGTCAAATTTTAGTTATAGCATACTAAATTTCCTAAAACTCTTTCTTTTAGTTTCACAGTTAAAAATATATATAGTTTTTAAAAATAGAGGCAAACTTTGCACATAATAAATATAAACAATAAATGCGTAATTTTATGAGATTTAACAATTATGTGTGCATGTAATCAGCACTCTGATCAAGATATAGAACTTTTTATCACCCCTGAAAGTTTTCTTGTTCCCTTTCATGTCATTTCCACCCCAAATGGTCACAACTCTCCTGATTTGTATCATCATAGACTAGTTTGCATTTGTAATAAGTTTAAATTTTATATACATGAAATTATACATTATAATCTCTTTCATGTCTGACTTCTGCCAGCTTATTGATTTATATAAATTACTTTTATATCCAGTGTACAGATTATTTTTCAATAATATGTTTTGCAAATACTTTTTCTAAGTCTATGAACTGCCTTTTTACTGTTAACAGTGTCTTTGATAAAAGTTTTTAGTTTTGACAGAATAGAGGTATTAATTCTTATGTTTATTGCTTTTTGTATGCAAACAAATCTTTGACTGCACCCAAATTGCATAGTCCCTTAAATTCTTTTTTAGATAGTTCATAATTTTAGTTCTTACATTTAATTCTATAATGTAATTATATTTTATTTTGCATTTATGATTTACACATAACAATTATATATAACTATGGGTGCAATGTCATGTTTTGATACATATATAAATTGTGCAATAATCATATTATAGTAATTAGCATATAATCACTTTAAACATTTATCATTTGTGTATGAACATTCAAAAACCTCTCTTCTATCTATTTTGAAATATATAATACATTATTGTTAACTGAAGTCATCCTACCATGAAATAGACCAACAGAACATATTTTTTTCTAACTGTAACTTTGTTTTCATTGGCCAAACTCTCACCACCTACCACCCACTCACCTTCCCCATTCTTTAGTAACTACTATTTGTTTTTTCCAGTTTTATTTTATATTAGGGAAGTACACATGCACGTTTGTTACATGGTCATATTGTGTAATGGTAGGGATTAGATCTCAGGTGGTCCATCCCCTGCATAATAAACATTTTACCTAGTAGGTAATTTTTGGATCCTACTTCTTCTCCCTGCCTCCTCCTTATTAATGTCTTCAGTGTCTATTAGTTCCATCTTTTGGCCACATGACTCCTGCATATAAGTGACAACATGTGGTACTTGATTTTCTGTTTCTGAGTCAGTTCATTTAGAATGATTATCTCCAGCTCCATCTATGTTGCTTCAAAGAACATTATTTCATTCTTTTTATGGTTGCATAGTATTCCATGGTGTGTGTGTATATATAAATATATAAAATATAATAAAATATTACTTTTTGTTCAGTCAATTGTTGGTGGGCACTTAAGTTGATTCCCTAATTTTGCTATTGACTACTGCTGCAATGAGCATATAAGTACAGTTATCTTTTTATATATCAATTTCCTTTCCTTTGATTGGAACTCTAGTAGTGGGATTGCTGGGTAGAATAGTAATTCAATTTTTAGTTCTTTGAGAAATCTACAGACTGTTTTCCATAGAGGTTGAACTAGTCTACAATCCCACCAACAGTGAGATTTTTTTTTTTTCCACAAACAGGCCAACATTTGTTGTTCTTTTTATTTCATTTTTATTTTAAACATGTAGTGTACAGTTCAGGGTTAGATATACAAATAGTCATTGTACAGGTAAAGTTTAGGTTTCACTTTGTTCTTTGACTTTCTAATAATAGCAATTTAGACTGGTTTCAGGTAATATCTCATTGTGGTTTTAATTTGCATTTTTATAATAATTAGTGAGATTGAGCAATTTTCAAAAAATATGTTGGCTGCTTGTATGTCTTCTTTTTTATTTTTATTTTAAAATTGTGGGGTACAATTCAGGGTTAGATACATAGATATTCATTGTGCAGATACCCTTGCTGATGACTTGTGTGTCTTTTGAAGAATGCCTATTCATGTCATTTGTCCCCTTTTTGATGGGATTTTTTTTCCATGTTGAGTTGTTTGAGTTCCTGGTAGATTCTGGATATTAGCCCTTTGTCTGAGATATAATTTGCAAAGACTTTTCTCCCATTCAGTAGGTTTCTGTTAACACTGTTGATTATTTATTTGTTGTGCAGGAGATTAGTTTAACTAAGTCTTGTCTATTTTTGTTTTGGTTGCAATTGGTTTGGGAGTCTTCATCACATATTATTTGCCTAGGCCAATGTTCAGAAGAGTGATTCCTAGCTTTTTGCTTTTTTTTTTTTTTTTTTTAGTTTTAGGTCTTATATTTAAGTCTTCAATACATCCTGGGTTAATTTTTGTGTATGGTAAGAGATGGGGTCCAGTTTCATCCTTTGGCATACGACTGGCCAATTTTCCTAGCCCCATTTATTGAATATAGTGTCCTTTGCTCATTGTTTATTTTTGTTGGCTTTGTTGAAAAATCAGTTGGTTATAGGTATATGATTTTATTTCTGGATTCTCTATTCTGCTCCACTGATCTATCTGTCTGCTTTCACAGCAGTACCATGAGGTTTTAGTTACTATATAGCCTTGTAGTGTAATTTAAAGTCAGGCAGTTTGAGGCTTACACAATTATTCTTTTTGCTTAGAATTGCTTTGGCTATTTAGGCTCTTTTTTGGTTGCATATAAATTTTAATATTTTTTTCTAGTTCTGTGAAGAGTGAAGTTAATCTTTTGATTGGGATTGCATTGAATCTGTAAGTTGCTTTGGGTGGTCATTGTAATGATATAGATCCTTTCAATTCATGAACCGGGGATATTCTTTGTTTGTGTCAGCTACAATTTCTTACACCAATATTTTGTAATTATCCTCATAGATATCTCCTGTCTCCTTAGTTACATGTATTTCTGGGTATTTTATTTTTCGTGTAGATAGTATGAATAAGATTAAACTCTTGATTTGGGTCTTGACTTGAGCATTATTAGTGTATAGATGCTACAGAATTTTATTCATTGATTTTGTATCTTGAGACTTCATTGAAGTTGTTTATCAGATCTAGAAGCTTCTTGGAGGAGTCTTTAGGGTTTCCTAGGCATTCAATGACATCTTCTGCAAACAGGGATAGTTTGACTTCTTCTTTGACAGTTTGGACACCTTTTATTTTATTCTCTTGCCAGATTGCTCTTGCTAGAATTTCTAGTACAATATTGAATAAAAATAATGAGAGTGGACATCTCTGTTTTATTTCTGTTCTGAGGGGAGTAACTACTATTCTACTTTCTGCTTCTATGAGAACAACTTTTCAGATTTTTACATAAGTAATATCGTGGTATTTGTTTTTCTGTGCTTGGCTTATTTCACTTTATATCGTGTTCTCCAGATTTATTAATATTGCTGAAAGTGACAGGATTTTTTAACAGCTCAATAGCACTCCAATTTGTGTATGTATATATCACATTTGCTGTATCTATTTATTAGTTGATGGATATTTAGGTTGGCTGTATATCTTGGCTATTATAAATGGTGCTATCATGAACATGGGAGTGCAGATATTCCATCAACATACTGATTTCATTTTATTTGGATATATGCCCAAAGGTAGGATTGCTGAATCATATGGTAGCTTCAATTTAAATTTTTTGAGAAAACTTCATACTTTTATTTTTTCTAATGGCTGTACTAATTTACATTCCCACCAACTGTGTACATGGGTTTTCTTTCTTCCACTTTCTTGCCAACAACTTATTATCTAAATTTTTTTTAGAGTAGTTATCTGACTGGACTGAGGTGATATCTCATTGTATTTTGATTTGCATTTCTCTAATTTTTAAACATATTGTCATATATCTGTTGATCATTTGTATGTCTTTTTAAAATGTATAATTAGGTTGTATAATTAGGTATTTTGTCCATTTTCAAATGAGTAATATTTAAATTATTGTTTGTATTTCTTATATATTTTAGATATTAGCCTCTTACCAAACATGTAGTTTGCAAAGAGATTTTCCAGTGCTGTCAGTTGCTTCCAAAACAGCATGGTTCTGGCATATAAACAGACACATAGACTAATGGAACATAATATAAAACTGAGAAATAAAACCATTAATCTACAACCAACTGATTTTTGACAAAGGTATCAAGTGCACAAAGTGGGGAGGGACCAGTCTTCTCAATAAATGGTACTGGGTAAACTGGATATCCACCTGCAGAAGAATGAAACTAGACACTTATCTTTCCCCATGGAAAAAAATAACCCCTAATAGATTAAATATTTAGTGTAACACAAAAGTACAAAATTGCTAGAAAAAACATAGGCAAAACACTCCTTGACATTGGTCAAGGAAGAAATTTTTTAAATACAACCTCAAAAGTGTGGACAGTGAAAGCATATAGACAAATGGTATTAGAGTAAACTAAAAAGCTTCTGCAGAGCAAAGAAACAAAAATTGGAATAATTTCCCCTGAAACCTGGAACAAGACAAGGATGCCCACTCTCACCCCTCCTGTTCAATATAGTATTGGAAGTCCTAGCTAGAGCAATCAGAGAAGAGAAGGCAATCAGGAGTATCCAAATAGGAAAAGAAGAAGTCAAGTTATCTCTCTTTGCAGATGACCTGACCGTGTACCTTGAAAACACAAGAGATTCTGTCAAAAACCTCCTTACACTGATAAAGGACTTTGGCAAAGGCTCAGGGTATAAAATAAATGTGCAAAAGAAAATCTCATTTCTTTACACCAATAATAAACAAACAGAAACCCAAATACAAAGCACAATTACATTCACAATAGTCACAAAAAAATGAAATACATTGGCATCTTCCTAACCAGAAACGTGAAAAGACCTTTACGATGAAAACTACAAAAACTGCTCAAAGAAATCAAAGATGACACAAACAAGTGAAAAAATATCCCATGCTCATGGATTGGAAGAATAAACATTGTTAAGATGTCCATCCTACCTAAGGCAATCTACATATTTAATGCCATACCCATTAAATTACCAGCAACATTCTTCTCAGACCTAGAAAAAACAATACAGGAATTCATATGGAAACACAAGAATAGCCAGAACCAAGAATAGCCAGAACAATCCTCAGCAAAAAAAAACAAAACAAAGCAGGAGGTATCACATTACCAGACTTCAAACTTTACTATAAATCTACAATCATCAAAACAGCTTGGTATTGGTACAGGAACAGGCATATAGATCAATGGAATAGAATTGAGATTCCAGAAGCAAAACCTCAATTTCTCAACCAACTCATCTTTGACAAAGCCTCCACTACCTACCACTGGGGAGAGGAGAACCTATTCAGTAAATGGTGCTGGGAAAATTGGCTGATCACATGCAGAAGACTCAAACAAGACTCCTATCTATCCCCATACACAAAAATTAACTCTAAATGGATCAGAGACCTAAATGTAAAACCTCAAACAATAAGAACCTTAGAAAATGCAGGGCACATCCTTATGGAAATTGGAACTGGCATCCAATTCCTGAACAAAACCCGAAACGCATGGGCCATAAGAGATAAGATAGACAAGTGGGATCTCATTAAACTGACAAGCTTCTGCAAAACCAAAGAAACCATCAAGAGAGCAGGGAGACAGCCTACAGACTGGGAAAAAGTATTTGTCAACTCCATGTCTGACAAAGGCCTAACATCTTGGATCTACAAGGAACTCAAATGTGCTGAAAAGAAAAAAACAAACAATCCCATTATAAAGTGGGCAAAAGATATGAACAGACACTTCTCAAAGGAAGACATCCGAGCAGCCAACAGACACATGAAGAAATATTCAACCTCACTAACCATCAAGGAGGTTCAAATTAAAACTACACTGAGATACCACCTAACTCCAGTCAGAATGGCAATTATCAATAACTCAAAAAATAACAGATGCTGGAGAGGATGTGGTGAAAAGGGAACACT
>NW_007250052.1:19048-44206 GCF_000164805.1 Carlito syrichta
TTGAACATCTACCATAATACTATAAAAAAAGAACTGACAGTGGTGGGAAACTATGGGGGGATAGGTAGGGGAAGGGAGGTGGGACTAACGGTAGTCAATATCTGTCTGGGTACAGGGAGACACCCCTTATCAACAAGGGTGCCTGAACAACGCACATTTGTATACCTAACCCTTAACTGTATCCCACAATTTTATAATAAAAAATATGTTTAAAAAAAAGAAGAAAAAGAAAGTTTATATTTTTAATGTTTTAAAAAAACAATAAAACAAGAAGACAACCTACAAAATAAAATAATATATTTGCAAACTATGATTTTAATACAAAAATTCTGTGTATGATTTGAAGTAGGCATGAGGGTCATTTAATTTTCTTATGGATTTCCAGTTGTAGGACCACCTTTTGAAATGGCTTATATTTTCTTTATTTAATTGCCTTGCTACCTTAGTTGAAAACAATTGACCACATATATATTATTCTATTTATGGGCTCTATACTACTTTATTCCACTAATTTTTATGTCTATCTGTACCAACTTCCCACTGTCTTCATTAAAGTAGCTTTATAGTAATCATTGTAATCAAATGGTGTGAGCCCTCTGGGTTTATTCTTATTTTTCAGAAATTTTTTCTATTCTAAGTTCTTTGATTTTCTATAAGATTTTTATAATTAAATTGTTAATTCCTACCAAAAAATCTTTTTGGAAAATGTTTAGGATTACATTAGACCCATGAATTAATTTGGAGAATATTGACATTTTAACAAAATTTACTCTCCCAATCATGAAAATGATCCATACCCTATTAATTTGGGTCTATTTTAATTTTTTTCCTACAAATGTTTTGAACATTTTTGTTCAATTTATATCTACATGCCTAATTTCTTATCATATTGAAAATGAACATTTATAGAATTTATTTTTTCAACTGTTTGCTGCAGGACTATAGAAATGGAATAGAGGCCAGGCGTGATGGTTCACACCTGTAATCCCAGCACTTTGGGAGTCTGAAGTGGGAGGATCACTTGAGGCCAGGAGTTGGAGACTAGCTTTGGCAACACAGTGAAGCATTGTCTCTACAAAAAACAAACAAAAAAACCTTTATCCTTTATCCTGAAACTTTACTAAGTTCACTTACTAGTGGTAGATTTTTTTAAGTCTACTATTAATTTTTGTATAAATAATCATGTAATGGGAGAATAAAGACAATTTTGCTTCTTTGTGTTCAATCTTTTTGTTTATATTTATTTTCTTATTTTGTGCAATAACTGTGATCTTCAACAATGTTGACCAGAAGTAGTGAGTGCAGACAATACTTGCTTTGCTCCTGCTTACAGGTAGATAGTGTTCAATACTTCACCATTAAGTGTGATATAAGTGTGATGTCCCAGGGAGATATTTTCTAGTTGTCTGCCATGACATTGAGGAAATTTTTATTGAATTTCTAATCTTTGTAGAGCTTTTAAAAGCTGAATTGATATTGAATTTGTAAAATGCTTTTTGTGATGACCATAGTCTTTTATAATCTATTAGCATAGTAATTTACATTAACTGATTTTTAAATGTATTAAACATGCATTCCTATGACAATTTTCACTTGGTCATGAGAATCATTCTTTTACAAATTGCTGTAATCATTTTGTTTTAATAAAGGCCTTTTTCATCTATATTCATGAGGGATGTGTATCTCAATTATGTCTATATGAGGCTTTTGCTTTATAAGTAATATCTTTATAATTGATACACCAAGATTTTGTAGATGTCAAACATGAATAGAAAACTTTTTCCATTTCCTTTGTTTTCTGAGAGGGTTTATACACATCTGACATTTGTTTTCTTCTTCAAAGAAGATAGAATTTTGGAAATATAATTTTGAGGAACATGTTTTGGGGCTTTTTAAGTTCTATTTCTTTCACAGGATCAGTTATTAAGAATCTACTTTTATGTGTGTCAATGTTAGTATAGGGGTTTTTCAAATAATCAATTAAGTTTATGTAAGCGGTTGATTATTCTAATATTTGTTATCTTTTAAATGTCATTATAATCTCTAGTGAGATACTTTCTTATATTTCTGATATTGCTAGTTTGTAGTTTTTATTTTAAAGATGTGGGCTACAATTCAGATTAGGTACATAAGTGGTCATCAGTCAACTAAAGTCTGAGCTTCTCATTGGTCCCCAATTCGAATGGTTTAGGATCATGTACCCTTATTGATGTTATGTGCCTCCCTGTCATCTCCCCTGGCAGTGTCCTGCTACTGCCAATCCCTTTCTTTTAGTATTGTGATAAATGTTCAGGATCCACTTATGAGTGAGAACATGTAGTACCCAGTTCTTTGTTTCTGTGATAGATCACTAAGTATTATAGACTCAAAATCCATCCAAGTTGCTGTAAAGTTCATAATTTTGTTCTTTTTCATGACTGCATAATATTCCATAATGTATTTGTACTACATTTAAAAAAATCCAGTCCACTTTCAATGGGCAGCACAGTTCATTTCATGCTTTTGTTATTGTCAATAGTGAGGCAATAAACATGCATGCACAAGTATCCTTTTTGTAGAATGATTTGAGTTCCTCCAAGTATAGTCCCTGGAGAGGGATTGCTGAGTCATATAGAAGGTCAATTTCTAGTTCTTTTTGGAATTCCCACACTTTTTTCCATAAAGGTTGAACTAGTTTGCATTCCTACCACAGTGTAGAAGCATTCATCTGCTCCAGTATCTGTTTTTGTTTGTTTGTTTTTTGAGTTATTATGATCATCATCCTGACTGGAATTAGGTGGTATCTCAGTTGGGGTTTTGATTTTGGGTTTTGATTTTATTTCTTTGATGATTAGTGAAGCTGAGCATTTTTTCACATATCTGTTGGCTGTTCATATGTCTTCTTTTGAGAAGCATCTATTCATATCTTTTGCCCACTTTTTAATATGTCTGTTTTTTTTCCTTTCATCACCTTTGAGTTTCTTAGAGATCCTAGATGTTAGGTCTTTGTCAAATATACAGTTGACAAATATTTTTTCCTATCTTTGGACTGTCTCCTCAATCTCTTGATGGCTTCTTTTGCTTTGCAGAAGCTTTTTAGTTTGATGAGTTCTTGCTTGTCTATCTTATCTCTTATGTCATGACCTTTTGATCAGGAATTAGTTGCGTATTCCAATGTCTGTAAGGGTGTCTCCTGCATTTTCTAAGATTCTTGTATGTTGAGGTTTTACATTTAGGTCTTTGATATATTTAGAATTGATTTTTGCATATGGTGATAGGTAGGGGTCCTGTTTCATTCTTCTGCATGTGGTCAGCCAGTTTTCCCAGCACCACTTACTAAATAGGTTCTCTTCTCACCAGTGGTTGTTGTTTTTCTCTCTCAATTTTCTTTGGTAAGTCTTGATATAAGTTAATCTATTAGTCTTTTGAGGAGCCATTTTTTTTACAGTATCACTTATTATTTTTATAGTGATTACTCTAAGAAATGTAACAATTTATCACAGCATATTTAGAATTAAGAATTTATAAAAATTCAGGGTTCTTAATAATTTTTTCTACTGCATGCTGTTATATATTTTATTTTTGCATGTTATTAATCCCACAATAAAATGTTATTTAGCAGTCATTTGTCTATTAAAGAATGTAAGAGAAAAAAAATACACAGTCTTTCTTATTTATCCACATTTTTACTATTTTAGTCATTTCCATTTCTTTTATAGTTTTATATTTTCATATTACTGTTTTCATTTTGTCTGAAGAGCTTCTTTAATCATTTCTAATAGTTCACGTGTGCTAGCAGAGAATGATCTTTGCTTTCACTACTTAAAAATGTCCTTAATTCACCCTCATCTTAGACAAATATTTTGGTTGAATATAGAATTCTGGATTGTAGTGGGCTGAAGAGTATCCCCCCCAAATTCATGTTATTTGGAACCTCAAAATGTAACTTTATTTGAAAATAGTTTCTTTGCAACTATAATTAATTGAGATCTTCAGGTAAAATTATCCTAAATCTAAGATGGGCTTTAAATTCAAAGGTTGGTGTCCTTATCAGATAAGAATACCATCTGAAGATGGAGGCTACAATTGGAGTGATGTGTCTACAAGCTAAGGAATGTCCAGTGTTGCCATTGCCGACATTCATCAAAAGCTGAGAGGGAGCATGGAATAGCTTCTTCCTTATTGCCTGCAAAAAGATCCAACCCTGTCAACATTTGTGTTTGAAACTTCTGCTTCCAGAACTGTTATTTTAAGCCACAAAATTTGTGGTAATTTGCTATAGTAGCCCTAGAAAACTAACACATTGATTTAGAGAATTTTTTGATTTTTTTCTCTGAGCACTTTTGCAATGTTAACTCTTTTTCCTCTGGTCACTATTGTTTCTGATGAAAAGACAGCCATTACTTATATAGTAGTTCCTCTTATATAAGGAATCCTTTTTTTTTTTGGTTCCTTTTAAGATTTTTCGTGATAGGCTTGGTGGCTCAGCTTGTGGTTCCATGCTTTGGGAGGCCAGGAGAGTGAATTGCCTGACCCCACGGGTTCAAGACCCGCCC
Organism: Carlito syrichta; assembly: GCF_000164805.1. Classification (NCBI taxonomy): domain Eukaryota; kingdom Metazoa; phylum Chordata; class Mammalia; order Primates; family Tarsiidae; genus Carlito; species Carlito syrichta. Next base: position 23,584 of record NW_007250052.1, read on the forward strand.
AGGCAACTTGGCAAGACCTCATCTTTACAATAAATCAAAAATTAGCCGGGTGTGGTAGCGTGCGCCTATAGTTCCAGCTTCTTGGAAGACTGAGGTGGAAGCATCACCAGAGCCAAGTAGGTCAAATCTGTGGTGGCCAGGAGCGTGCCACTGCACTCCAGTCTGGGCGGCAGAGTGAGACTCCAACTCAAAAAAAAAAAAAAAAAAATTCCCTTTAGGCTTTATTTTCAGCAATTTGTCTTGGATATCCTAGCTTTTTTTTCTTTTGGTATTTATATTATTAGGTATTTTCTGAACTTCTTGGATCTGTAGTTTTACTTTTTTATTTTTAGATATTTTTCATTTATTTTTTACTTTAGATTTATGGGGTGTGAAGATTTGCTACTTAGGTAGGTTGCATGCAGGTGAAATTTGGGGTTCTAGGTGGCCCTCTCTTTCTGGATAGTGGACCAGTGTTGGGAACTGGCCACAGAGGCCCACCTGAATGTTAGGGATCAAGGTGGGCTGTGGACTCTGACACCACTAGGATGTGTTCAGGAGCTGTTGGCCCATTCCCTCCTCCTTTTTTTTCTATTTACCACATCTCATTAAAAGGAACTTTGATGATCTAAGCATGAAGGTCTGAGAGTACGGCAGGCATGGCTTACTTTAGGAGTCCATTGTTCTTGTTTCTCACAGACTGTGGTTTCAGCTTAGGTATTAGATATAATTCAAACTCAGGTCACATTTGGGAGCCTTTAATACAGTACAAGCTTCTTTATAAGATTTAAAAGTATATTTGTAGAATTAGTATATACATACTGAGAGCTGTTTTCAGCTTTAGATGGTATAGATGATTATTTAGAGTTACTAGAAATGACCCAGCATGAACTTTGGGCTGGGCCACATTCCTAAGGGCCCAGTGCATACTTTGGACAGGGCTGCATTCTTTTAAACTGGTTTTAGCTACAGTTAGTGTAGGGTTTTTCTACTTATTATAGAAATTGAATTTATTTTATAGAAAGTATTGTAGAATAGGTTATGCTATGTCAGTGAATTATGTTAGTTCAAGCAAGATCAAACATGATATTTTGAGGTTTAATAAGAATACAGCTAACTTTAGAATTTCATTGTTTCCATTTTCTACATTTGTGGTTTTGGCTTTAATACAATTTACAGTTTATATTTTGGTTTTATTTTTAGAAGTTTTATTGCTGATGATCAGTTTTATATATTAGGATTAGGAATTAGAAACTTTTATAGAAGTTAAAATAGATATATACGATTTTAGAACAGCCTTTTGTTAAGAGATTGTAATCAATTGTTCTTAGAAATGGCCCAGCATGATCTTCTGACTGGGCCACATTCTTTAGGAACTGGTTTGGACTATAATTAAGAGTTTCTATAGTGTAGGTAGAATTAGCGTAAAATAGAAAGGAATTAGGATTTAAATTAGTCATTAAATGTTGTGTATGCATAAGTTTTAAAAGTTATTGATTATTAGAATATTATGATGTTAGAATTATAGTATTGCTTTTGAGGAATATTAACCAAGCATGAGGAACAGTGAGATAATTTTGGGATCCTCCTTCCTCATGCTTGAGGAAACACCTGGTGGGTGGGGGATGCCCCTCATCCACCTGGCTTTGTGTTCATGTGAAGGTCTTGTGATTTAACCTGTGAAAATTTGGGATAAAAGAATTATGGTTTGTCCCATTAAATGACTTCTGCACTAGACAGAGTCCAGTCTCTTTCTTTCTCCCCCCCATCTCTTTCTTTCTCTTTATTTCTCCAGAATAATCGCTGACACTGCCATACCTCCCAGGGACCCCCTAAATCTCTCTGCAGGGGCTGGCCCCCCACAAATCTGTATACAGTGTGCTGCCATGTGCCCCCCCCTTCCTTGGTAGCTCCTTGCTACCAATCCCACACTTGTGCTAATATGTCTAGTGTTCAGGACCTGCTTATGAGTGAGAATAAGCAGTATTCAGTTATTTGTTTCTGTGATAGTCCCCTTAGTATGATGGCCTCCAGTTGTACCCAAGTTGCTGTGAAGACCATGATTTTGTTCTTTATGGCTGCATATTATTTCATTGTGTATATGTATTACCTTTTCTTTATCCAGTCCACTTCTGATGGGTTTCTGGGTTGGTTCCATGTTTTTACTATTGTGAATAGTGCTACAATTAGCATGTGTGTGTGGGAGTCTTTTTTTGTAGAGGAATTTATGTTCCTCTGGATATGTTCCTAGAAGAGGGATGGCTGAATCATATGGAAACTCAGTTTTTAGTTCTTTGAGAAACTGGTATACTTCTTTCCATAGAGGTTGAACTTGCTTATATTCTACCAATAGTGTAGAAGCATCCCCTTTTCTGTGCAGCTGCACTAGCACCTGTTGCTTTTTAACTTATTAATTATAGCCATCCTTACTAGAGTTAGGTAGTATCTCATTGCAGTTTTGATTTGCATTTCTCTGATGACTGGTGAGGCTGAGCAGTTTTTCATATGTCTATTGGATGCTTTTATGTCATCCCTTGAGAAGTGTCTGTTCATGTTCTTTGCCCACTTTATAACTGGGTTGTTTGCTTTTTTTCCTTTCAATTCATTTGAGTTCCTTGTAGATCCTGGATGTTAGGCCTCTGTCAGATGCATAGATTGCAAATATTTTTCCCATTCTGTGGGTGTCTCTTTACTCTTTGATGGTTTATGTTGCTGTGCAAAAACGTTTCAGCTTGATATGGTCCCATCTGTCTATCTTAATTTTTGCTGCAATTGCTTTTGAGGACTTGGTCATGAATTCACTGCCTATTCTGATGTCTGGAAGGGTGTTTCCTATGTTTTCTTCTAAGATTCTGATAGTTTGAGGTTTTAAATTTGAGTCCTTGATCCATTTTGAGTTGCTTTTTGTATATGGTGATAGGTAGGTTTTAACTTTTTGCATTTTGGGAGATATTCAAGAATTATTTTGTCAATTTATCCCCTGAGCTACTTTCTGTCTTGTTTTTTCCTCTGGGATTTTTATATGTATGTATTATGTTTATTTCAATAGCTTTAGGAGGCACAAATATTTTGTGGTTCCATGGATGCATTGCATAGTGGAGAGGAATTCTGGGCTTTAAGTGTACCCACCATCCTAACTTGTATACACTTTACCCAATAGGTGATTTTTTAAACCTCCCCCTTTCCAATCCCCCCCATCTGAGTCTCCAACATCCACTATGCCATTCTATTAACCTTTGCAGGTCCTTAGTTTGACTCCCACTTATAAATAAGAACATGTAGTGTCCAGCTTTCCATTCCTACATTATCTCACTTAGGATGATGAGCTTCAATTCTATTCAAGTTGCTGCAAAAGACATTATTTTATTCTTTTTCAAGGCCAAATAGTATTTCATCATACATAGAATAATGTACATAATATATATTATATATAATAATATGCCATTTACATATAGCAATATATAGCCTTTTCATTATCCACTGATCAATTTATGGGCATTTAGATTGATTCTACACATGAGTGCAGGTGTCTTTTTGTGTAACAACTTCTGTTCCTTTAGGTAGATACCAAGTTATGGGATTGCTGTATCCTGGAACTTCTATTACAATATGTTAGGCTAATTTTTATGCCTCACGAGTCACTGAGGTTTTTGTGTTTTAAAGTCTTTCTTTTCTCTTCCTCAGATTAGATACTTTCTACTATTCTACCTTTATATTCATGACTCTTCATTTTGTGATATACAATCTGCTGTTAAACCCAGCTTATGAATTTTTTCTTTCAAATTATGGTTTTCAGTTCTAAGGTTTTCATTTGGTGCTTTTGTTATTTTAGTGTCTATTATTCTGCTGAGTGTCTCCATATATTCTTTCATAATAGCCTCTTTAAGTCCTTGAATATATTTACAGCAGTTTGTTTTAAAGTATTTTTTGCTAATCCCAATAAAGTATCATTTTGTATCAGTTTCTATTTACCTTCATTTTTTGTTTAATTATGGATCTCATTTGCTTGCTTCTTTGAATATCTATCCAATTTTTATTACATTTATTGTTTGTTTTGGTTTATGTGTTTTTGTTTTTGTGTTTCTTTTGAGACAAGGCCTCACTCTATTGACCCAGGCTGAAGTGCAGTGAAGGTTCTCCCACCTCAGTCACTGAAGTAGCTGGCAACAAAGCTGAGTACCACCACACCCAGCTATTTTTTTGTTTTTGAGAGAGAGATGGGATCTCACTATATTGCCAGTGCTAGTCTTAAACTCATGGGCTCAAGAAATTCTCCTATCTTGGCTTCTTGAAATTCTGGGATTGCAGGTATGAGCCAGGCCTGCACATTTTATTTTGGACATTGTTGATGATACATTATATAGATACTGAATTATGTTGCCCACTTTTAAAGTGTTGATTGTATTGATCTTGTCAAGCTTAAGTTTATTCTTTATTTGGAAGGGTATATTTTCATTTTTAGTCCTAGGGCAAATCCCTTGATATAAGGTATGGGTCTTCCTCAATGTGAAGCCTTTCTGAGATCTCAAATGAATGAGCAAGGTGCTCACCAAGATGTCTTCACGCTAGCCTGGATTGATACTCTGATATATTTTACTGTTAAATGACTTCTGGTATATTCATTTAGGTCTCAGTCCTGCAGCTTCTTCTCTTTTCTGGGACTCACATGGTCTCATTCTTCGCACACGTAGCCTGCCTTTGATAGCATCTTGTGAGGAAAATACAAGGGCTTCTGAGAACCCTCTACTCTGAAACTTATCCTTGTCTGGTAATCTACCCCCAATTTCCTAAAATTTTGGAAATCCTCCTTTCTAATCTCTGATTCTTCAGCTCAGCAAGACTGTCACACTCTACTTGGTCCCCACTTTCTATAACCATGGACAGGAGTGTACCTCCAGACCTAGAGTGTTAGCAAACGTGCTCTCCTTCTGTCCTTCTGTGTTTCTCTTATTCCAAAGTTCATAATACTCATCTGCCTATTGTCCAGTTCCTGAAAACTACTACTTCATATGTTTTGTTCACTTCCATAGTTAATCCTTCATGGCAAGAAATTAGAGACCAAAGGTCTTATTTTTTTTCTGATAATTATTATAGTATCCTGTTCTTTAATGGATGAATGAAATATATTCTTCTATTTTCTAGGGAGGTAGTAATGATTGTTTGTTTAGTTATCTTCCTATATTGATGTGATTAACCAGGGTAGTTGACTGCTTATTGGGAAAGCTCTAGTTGCCAGGTAGGTATAGGTCTATTTTGGCTAGTTACCTCAGACAGGATTTGCTTAAATCTGTTAATGTGGAAAGAAACATGAGGTGTCTTACTGGAGTCACTGTATGGTTTATGTCTCTGTTCATGCAGCGTAACCTCTCCAACCTGGGGTCTATAACTTGGATGTGATATTCTGGAAAGTGGGTGAGAAGAAGGGACTGGTATTCTTCCCAACTGTTTGAAGGCAAAATTTCACTTATTTTCTTCATTTTAAATACTGTGTTACATTTCTGCAATCAGTTGTGACTAAAGATCCTCATGAATTTAAATTCTTCAGAAAACAGACTTCTTATTTTTGGCAAGTGTAGAAGTGGTAGCCATGTGGCTATGTGGGCTAGAAGAGAAGGCTGAGGTCTGGGGAACCTTATGAATATTTTCAACCATTTTCTTTATTTTAAGCTCAACCCTATTTCCTAACCATCCATCTTCTGTGCATCCCTATATGAATAACTAATCCTGTATCTATGTTTCATCTACCAAATTTGTGGAGTCGGTTCAGAAGAACTGTTGCCTTCTTGTAAAATATCTTTTAAAAAAACTTTCATAGATATTTTAGTGGGATTTTAGGAAGGCATGCCAATGAACTTGTGTGTTCAACCTACCACATTCAGCAAGAACAATATTATTGTTTTGGTGTGGAGTGAAAGTAAGACTATGAGGTATAAATAGGGAAGAATGCAATTCAATGGTGGTTCTTTACAATTTTCATTTAGGTTCACTCTTCCAACAGAATTTTGTTCCCATACTTACTCCTCCACATCTAGAACTTGCTTATGTCTCTGCCTTGCTCCAGCAATTTTTGCCTTTCATTCTATGTCTTAAATAAAAATTAAGCAAAAAGAAGCTTTTAATGACCTTACTAAAACACACACATTGTGTTGGTGCTACCAGAAAGGCAAGCATGAGAACAACAAGGGAGAAAAGTGAACAGGTATAATAGGAACTATGGTCACTTTCCCTCCACATTCTAAGCTGCACATTAGTTCAGGCTTCCTTTAATTTTCGGAGACATATTAGTGCCAAGCCCTGTCATTTCTAAACATAAAAACACAATTTTCAGGGCTCTCTCCTGCCCTTCCTAACTTTATATCAGCAAAATATACCCATCTGGAAACACCCTTGAAGCAGTGTTCTTCCTGCCTCATTACAGCTGCAACACTTCAGCATTCTGGGACTGTCTTGCTTGCCTCCCCCTTCTCTGCCAGAGGGTCTCATAGCCAATTAAATCCACTGTAGCTCAACTCTGAGGCCTAGTCCTTCCTCCCTTATTGCTTTTCAATAGCCTGAGATCTACTCAACCGAAAACCAAACTGATAATTTGGCAGAAATTGTCACTGGAGTGAGGAATTATTGAAGGACTTTGTGCAATGTCGAGGGCAGCCCTGTTAGAATGTGGCCCTATTTGTAAAATGAGTCTTTTTAGCACCCACTGGAGAGCAATCATAACTTTCTATACTTGGGTGTTCAATGTGTATTTTGATGCCAAAGCTCAAGAGAGACATTTAACTGCTGCTCAGGGACTCCTTCTGTCCCTTGCTATCTTATGCCAACATTGTTTAAATGTTTGTCTCAGCATCCAAGAGGAAAAAGAATAATCAAAACCTAAAATGCAATGCTCTGTGGTAACATCCCAAATCAGCTATCAACTTTCAGTTCCCTTACGTTCCACCCATCAGCTCTGCTTCCTCTGCAAGTCTCAGCATAATTATACTCTTACAATCACATAGAGACCAAACTAGCTAAGGATCTTTCACCCTAGTGCCCTCCCAGACTACCTAGAGAAGATCAGAGGTGGAAGTGATGTAAAGACCATCAGCCTAAGTCTTCCACTTTTCAGAATTAAATAAAACACAAGAAATGACTTTTCTAAGATAACAGAGCAAGTCTATGCTCTCACTGAGGTGACAATTTGCACCCCTTGCCCAGGGCAGAGACTTGGTAAGTGACACACTGAGGCACACGAAGTAAGACAGCACCAATAAACTACGTAATCAAGATAACTAATGTTTTAACACAATGATTTTGAAAAGCATAATTAAAACAAAACATTTTTGAAGAGCAAAATATTATTTTAAGTAAAGACAGAATCCAACAGGGTCAGTGTTAGAGCAGATGTAAGTGGGGCAGGGCTGTATAAGTACAGGGTTGGACTTGTCTTTGCAGAAAATTTTGATATTTTGTTCCTCATGGATTTCTTCTGCATTTCAATTTTTGAAATACTGCATTAAAATGTTGTTTCCCTATATTGCTGAGGTTTGTGGCACCCCTTTAATTTTTCTCCCATATTGAGTGCTTCACTTGCCTCACACTAATGACAGCTCCGTTAGTCATTCTCAAACTGTCCAAGCCCATTTATCTGCAGCTTCTCTGTCAGTCTTTGCACTTTGAATCTTTTAATTTTGCCTTCACTGGTCTGGCAGCTTTTACTCTGCCCATTGAACCCTGAGCTGGTTGCTTACTTGGACCTTGCTCATGGAAGAATTGTGGACTGACCACATACTTACAGAACCCTGTCTCTCTTCAGATCCAGGACTCTTTCTGCTTCTCTGGTTATGAGCTTGAAATATCAAGAATTCACTTGTAGTGTCATCACAAAAAGAAAAATAAAATTGACGATTCCAAAAGCTCTCACCTTCCTGCTGAGCTATACTAATAATGAGATAGGATTAAAAAATGAATAAATAATAAAACAGAAAATAAAACATGGAAAGTAAAACGTGTGCTGGAAGTACATCTGTTCTATACTAAAATTCTAATCTATTTTGGATTAATATAATTTTGATGAGTGGTTAACACTAGTTAACTTATAAAGACTTCATGAAATCATTTTTGCTCTATGTCCTAGACTTTATTCTTCATGTTTAGCATTACTTTAAATAATATAGTTGTGTACCATGTGGCATTTAAAAAATAAATTTGTTCTTGTTTAGTTAGAGCTTACTTCATTGTGCTAATTTCTTCTTTAACAAATGTTTACTTTAGGAATTAAGTATATTTGGGGGCATGGCAGGTTTCCTTGACATACTCTGTTTATGTGTGGGTGTGTGTGGTTATTTGCCTTGAAGAGAAAGTGACTACTGTATCAGCATGTCTTGTAGTGGCCGAAAGTTCAATCCGAGAGACCACCAAGAGCCAATTCCAATGAAAGTTCAAGAGGGTCTTTATTTGCAAGCTCGAACCTGGACCTCTGTCGACCATCAACGCAGGAGAGTACACCCAGAGGCCTGACTTCCTTAAGCAGATGCCTTTTATGCTTTTACACAAAGGGAGGAGGAGTTTTGGGGGGACTTTCTAGTCTTGTTACCATTTAATTGGGTAGTAATCTCTGGTTGTCAGCTCAATCGTGGAGGATTGGCTAGCTTGACTCAGGCTGACCTTGGCCCACTAGCTGGTGAAGTTGCAGAGACATTTGGAAACTTTAGGTGATTTTCCCCTGGCACCTGATTGGTTGTTGCTAAGGGGAAAGTGGGTCAAGGGAAGGGGTTAAAGCTTGAACTAGAGCCTTGCAGTTTTTCCCATAACTGAAACTTTAAACAGCTACAGGTTATGTTTTAAAGCAGAAAACTAAAATGGCTGTGCTATAGTCCACAAGTCGATTACATATTTATTGGGTTATAGCACGCTCTTAACCTAAGTTTATGGTATACTCTATTACAGTTCTCTCAGTCTGGGTGTATGTATGTGATATTTGGCTTAGAGAGGGAGTAGCCAACTGGACCAATGGATAATGATGGTTCTTTAAGATGAGGACCTTCTACTGCAATTGAGTAATAACAAGTAAAAAAAAGGCCTCTACATCCTAGTTTTTTTTATTGACAATGTAATTTTAATTTACATTCTATCTTCTTCCTTGTTCCCCAAGGACTCATGTTAAAGTTCATAGTAAAAAGAGAGGGTGTCAAACAGTGTGTTTAACACATTTCCTTAGATATAGATTAAGCAGGACCAGGTTTAGGGCCTACAGACAAAGTACAAAGTGTAAGATTAATGAAAGAAGAATGTGTTTCAGATGGTATTGTTCAGGTGATTGGTCTAACTGCTCTAATGGAGAAAAAAATAACAGAGGCTTAAACAAAGAAGGCAGTTTCCTATATTCCTCAGGGATAAAGTGGTCTCTGTCCTAGAGATTCTTCAGGGGAGTCATATTTTTTGTTATATTTCTATACCATCTTCTGACACAATTTTTAAAAAAATTTAGAGTTGTAGGGTACAAGTGAGGATTTACACATAAGAAGGTTGCATGCAGGGAAAGTGTGAACTTCTAGCTGGCCCTCTCTCTCCTGGAGAGTGGATCAGGTACTCAGTATAATGCCACGTGCTCTCTCCTTCCATCTTCTAGTAGTGACCAGTGTCTGCCAATCCCACTCTTGTGCTCAGGTGACCGGTGATCAGGGTCTGCTTATGAGTGAAAATGGGGTATTTGGTCCTTTATTTCTGTGATAGTTCACTAAGTATGATGGTCTCCAGCTGCATCCAAATTACTGTGAAGTCTATGATTTTGTTTTTCTTTATGACTGCATAATATTCCATCATGCATATGTACCACATTTTCTTTATCCAGTCTGTTTTTGATGGGTTTCTGGGTTGGTTCCATATCTTTGCTATTTTGAAAAGTGCTACAATAAACATGTACGTGCAGGTGTCTTTATTTAGAGTGATTTATGTTTCTCTGGATATATTCCCAGAAGAGGGATTGCTGGGTATATGGAAGCTCAATTTTTAGTTCTTTGAGAAATCGCAACACTGTTTTCCAGAGAGACTGAACTAGTCTATATTCCCACTAACAGTGTAGAAATGTTTCCTTTTCTCTGCAGCTGCACTAGCACCTGTCATTTTTTTACTCATTAATGATAGCCATCCTTATTGGTGTTAGGTGGTATCTCATGGTAGTTTTGATTTGCATTTCTCTTTTGATTAATGAGTAATGAGGTTAAGCAGTTTTTCATGTGTTTGTTGGTTGTTTGTATGTCTTTCTTTGAGAAGTGTCTATTCATGTCCTTTTGCCCACTTTTTAATGAGGTTTTTTTTTTCTTTCACTTCATTTGAATTCCTCACAGATCTTGTATGCTAGGCCTTTTTCAGATGCATAGACTTGCATATTTTTTCCCATTCCTTGGGTTGTCTCTTTATTGATTTTGTGGGTTTTTGTTCTTGTTTTTGTTTGGTTGGTTGTTTTATTTTTGTTTTTGTTTTCCTATGGAAAAACTGTTCCGTTTAATAAGGTCCCATCTATTACTGTGGATCTTAGCTTTTGTTGAATTTGCTTTTGAGGAGTTGGTCATGAATTCATTGTCTACTTCAATGTCCAGGAGGGTGTTACCTAAGTTTTCTTCTAAGATTCTCAAAGTTCAAGGTTTCATGTTTAAGTCCATTTTGAGTTAATTTTTGTATATAATGGTAGTTAGGAGTCCAGTTTCATTCTTCTGCATGTAGCTAACCTGATAGCACCATCTGCTAAATATGATTTTCTTTCCCCAATGATTGTTATTGATGGCTTTGTCAAAGGTGAGTTTGTTGAGAAACCATATTTTTGTTTCTGTCTCTTTTCACTGGTTTATATGTCAATGCCATGCTATCTTGGTTACTGTACCCTTGTAATAAAGTTTAAAGTTTGGAAGTGTGACACCTCCAGCTTTGTTCCTTTGGCTGAGGATTGCTTTGACTATTCATGCTTTTTTTTGCCTTCCTATAAATTCCTGTTTCGTTATTTTCTAGGTCTGTGAAAACTGATGTTGGCAATTTGATAGGGATTGCATTGAACCTGTAGATTGCTTTTTAGACAATTCTAATCTAAATATAGTACATCGAGTCTTTGTTACTGTTCTCCAATAAGAAATGGAATTTGTATTAGTGTGTTAAACAATTATATCACTAAGTACACTGCTTTGTCCAGCTGATTATTATTCTAAGCCAGAATTTCTCACTCAAGAAAGCAGTATTCAAATTATATTACGGTGCAAGCTTCTTATCTCCTTCTGCACTGCAGCTTTGGATAATACTGCTGGAAATGTTTTCTATATCTTCTTGTTTGAAGCTACCCTACCATCACCATTTCTGTGTTGTATTTTATGGAAAACAGGAAAGAAAGTGTGTGTAGTAAGCAACTTCCTTCTAAGGACATGCCTCGGAAGTATCCATACAACTATGAACACATCTCTTTGGCTGTAATTTAGTTACACTGCAATACTTAGAAGAAAGAAAAGCTGGAAAATGACATTTCTATGTAGGTACTACGGCCAAGTCAAATTTAATTGCTCTAATACTAAGAGGCAAAAGCAAAAATGGATATTGAGGACAATGAATGGTTTCTAATACAACATATTTTGATATTTTGCACTATTACTGTTGGGACATAAAATGGCTAAAACCAGTAAGGATCTGGGAACCAGATTTATACCATAAAAATTAAAATTAAAAGATGCAACAAAAAACTGTTTGTTTTGGAGAAATTTTAAAAGTACAATAAATAACATCTCTCTTTGCACTTCTAAAGTTCTGCACCATTTGAAAAATAAGCCAAATTAAGGCAAATGAGAGATCATATATCAGTTTTGTTACTGAAAAAAAAAAACCATTGGAAAATGTGACTTTATTTTCAGCTAAATGTGTTTTCAATAAAGAACCTGAGAATAAGAAGAGTTACCCATGCAGTGAGAGGTCCCAAAAGATGGTCATGTCCCATGCACCTCTGACCCCTTCCAAGTCATCCCTACGTACACATGGAGAGTTTCCTATTATGCCTATTGAAGAGCTGAGCAATCAAGAGCACTTGTTCTCTGAAGATAAGATCATTCCAAAAAGAGAAAGGAAGAAACTGAACTGAGCTTACTCATCTTATTACTTCTCAGTTTTCCAGTGAAATCAGTCACCTCTTTGGAGAAGGTTGCTTGAGAGGTGGAAAGAAGATCAGTAGTGTTACATCAACAGAACTCTCACTACCTGGAAGGAAACATTAGAAGTAGAGAAGATGCATTCCTCACCTCTCTTTTGTTCCCTTAATGTATCTCATTGGACTTAATCACTAAGCTAATAACTGTAAGAGGGAACAAAGAAGAGAATGTAAGGGGGAACAAAGAAGCAACTCCAACCTTGGAGCAGACTTCACAGGCTTCACTCCCTTCCTGGAAACTGTTTTGAAAATGTTGCAAAATTAATGACACCCTTATCCGCTGCACCTGCATAACCGGCTACATTTGCTTCTGTAAACTTGCTTGCTTGCCCATGCCAGCAGAATAATGTGATAAGAGCCCTGGAACGTCCCAAGTTCTATCTTTAGCCACCAGGATGTAAGTCTAAACTACTTAAGACAGCCCTGTGTTGCAACTGGGGCCCTTGCTTTGGAATTCATTATCCAGCAAATGGTCACCGGTCATGGCTGAACCTGGCTAATAAACCTCTCCTTTATTACTTATAACTGTGTGTTGGTGTCTGTAATTTAACCCTTGGACCCACTTCATTTGGGGGCTTGTCCAGGAGAACTGAGCACTTAAATTGTACCTGTTTTAACTGACGGGCCTTGTGGGGTTGTATCCCTGTGAACTTCTGGGTTCAATTGGGCCTGTATCTCTGGCAGTCTCACAACGCCCCTGGAAGCCCTCAGAGAGGTAAGTCAGGTTCCTGATTTCTGTTTTAAGTGCATTCCTGTAGAGACCCTCAGGAAAGCTGGATGCAGCGCTAATTCTGGGGTCCCAGGTCCCAGTGAGACATCACTGGGATCTCCTGTTTTGCCCTCGGGTGGTTAAGTCTCTTTGTTCAGTCCTTGTCCTTGTCTTTTCGTGTTTGGTGTTTGTCACTGTTGTGTCTGTCATAACATGTCGATATTATGGGACAACAATGTTCTCAGCCTGACACTCCTCTGCAGCTGGTCTTGCGCCACTTCAAGAATTTTCAGAAAGCGGCACAAGACTTAGGTGACCAGGGAAACAAGGGTAAACTAACCACCTTTTGCTCCCTTGAGTGGCCCACATTTCCTAATTGCAGCTGGCCATCAGAGGGCACTTTCAATCTGTAGGGGAAGGAGTCTGCCAGTTCATCTGTCACCATCATCTGGACCAAATCCCGTATATTACAGCCTGGTACCTCCTGGTAATGCAACAACCGTCATGGATAAGAAAGGTCCAGAGAAATAATTCTTCTCATATTTTGTCTCTACAGGAAACTCCTAAAGCCAACCCCCCAGTCCTCCAGAGTCCTCCAGAGGACGACAACATTCCCCCGTCATACCCTCCACCCAGGCGAAAACAAGGGGCTCAGGAGGCTCTCGGCCCATCACATACTAGGAGCAGGTCCTCCTATCAGCCCATTATCCCCCGCTTCCCCATCAATCCTCAGGAGAGTCGACGGGTCCCAGTCAACCAACAAGCCTGAATTCATTCTCGGAAAAACTGGAGACACAGACGCCAGTGGTTCTCCCCTTAAGACAGGCCACAGGGTTTGACGTAGGTGGGATGGAAGCCCTGCCTTTTATGGTATATGTCCCTTTCTCCACTAGTGACTTCTACAGTTGGAAGAACCAACACCTGCTGTTCTCTGAAAGACCCCAAGGTTTTATATCACTCTTAAAAACTATTTTCTTTACCCACCAGCCCACATGGGATAATTGCTAACAGCTTCTCCAAGCTCTCTTCACTGTGAAAGAAAGGGAGAAAATCCACCAGGAAGTGAGGAAGCTGGTACTGGGACCAGTTGGCAGGCCTGTGGAGCAGTCCCATGTGGAGCATGTCTTCCCTACTGAGAGACCTAACTAGGACCCCAACACTGATCGCAGTAGGGAGCGTCTCACCACCTATCGCCAGACTCTAACAGGGGGTTTCCGGGCCACTGTGGGGCACCCCACAAATTTATTTGGGGTTATTCAGGGCCCACAGGATTCTCCCACCACCTTTCTGGAACGGCTCATGAAGGCCTACTGGATGTACACTCCAATAGACCCTGAAGCCCCTAAAAACCAGAGGGCACTAGTCATAACATTTCCTCCCAGTCAGCTCTGGATATAAGAAAGAAACTGCAGAAAATTGAGGGCTTCGAAGGCAAAAGCTTGTCAAAGTTAACAGAGGTAGCTCAAAAAGTGTTTAACAATAGGGACTCCCAGGAAGACAGGCAGGCTAAGAGAGTGGCCAAAGTGGTTGTAGCAGCCCTGAAGGAAGCCAAACCAAAAGGGGGCAGCAGGAATGCAAAAAGGAAGCCGCTGGCAAAGTACCAATGTGCCTACTGCAAAAAAAGTTTGGGCACTATGTAAAGAATTGCCCAAACAAGCCACCCTGACCGCAGTCTCCCTCACCTTGTTTGGAGGAGTACCCACCACCACCGCCCACTCCAGTACTTCAGCTACAAACAAATTGATGGGGCCGGGGCTCTAGTAACACCCCCCCAGAGCCCAGGGTAAAGCTGACCGTTGGGGGTGAGCCTGTCCACTTTCTAATGGATACAGGGGCTGCAATCTCAGTTCTACAAAAGGGCCCCCTTCAACAGAAATGAACTCTGGTCCAGGGAGCTACTGGAACCCAGTTAGTCCCCTGGACCACCGAAAGGACGGTAAACCTGGGAAAGGGGGAAGTATCCCATTCGTTTTTAGTAATGCCAGACTACCCATACCTGCTCCTAGGGCGAGATCTCCAACATAAGCTTAAAGTCAGCATAGGTTTCCAGGAAACCACAGCAACTGTAAAATTAAGCCAGCCAGAGGTATCAAGAGTTCTTGTCACTGTCCCTCTAAGTGAGGAGTATGTGCTAACCGAAAATAAGCTCCCCCTGGACTTGTCAAACACCTCCCTACTAGTTCAATTACAGACTGAGTTTCCCCAAGTATGGGCTGAACTAAACCCTCCTGGGCAGGCATCCCACCAACAGCCGGTCATTGTGCAGCTCAAAAGTCAGGCAATGTCCATTAGAGTAAAACAGTACCCTATATCCCAGGAGGCCAGGAGGGGTTTTGTGGTCCACATCTAGTGTTTCTGGCAGGCTGGAGTCTTAATACCATGCCACTCGCTCTGGAACACTCCATTGCTGCCGGTCCGAAAGGCAGGCACAAGGGATTACCGGCCAGTACAGAACTTGAGGAAGCTTAATAAACAGGTGGAGGATATTCAGCCCATGGCCCCTAACTCATATACCCTCTTGGGTGGGGTCTCCCCCAAAAGACAAGTTTACACTATCCTGAACCTAAAGGATACCTTCTTTAGCATCCCATTAAATGGACGGATCCAGACAAGGGGGAAAATGGCCAATTAACCAGGACCCAGCTCCCCCAAGGGTTCAAACACTCTCCTATGCTGTTCAGCGAAGCCCTCTGCCAAGACCTCTGGAATCTTAGGCAACAGCTCCCTAAGTTAACCTTGCTTCAATATGTGAAAGATCTGCTAATTGCAACAACAACAAAGGGTAAGTGCCTGCATGCAACCTGAGACCTCCTTAGAGAGCTCCAAACCTTGGGGTATTGGGTGTCGGCAAAGAAAGTCCAGCTTTGCATAACAAAAGCTACCTACCTTGGCTACAACCTCCAAGGTGTTAAAAGGCCTCTAACTGACCAGCGCATATGGGTCATAACAGGCATTCCAGCCCCAGGTAATAAAAGGCAGGTCCAACCCGGCTTGGTGACTCAGCCTGTAATCCTGCGCCTTGGGAGGCTGAGGTGAGTGGATTGCCTGAGCCCACGGGTTCGAGACCCGCCTGGGCAAGTTGGTGAGACTTCATCTCTACAATAAATCAAAAAATTAGCTGGGCGTGGTAGCGCGCCTGTAGTTCCAGTTACTTGGAAGGCTGAGGCGGAAGGCTGGCAGGAACCCCAGCAGGTTGAGGCTGCGGTGGCCATGAGAGGCCACTGCACTCCAGTCGGGGCGACAGACTGAGACTCTAACTCAAAAAAATAAAAAATAAAATCAATAAAATAATAAAAGGCAGGTCTGAGAATTCCTGGGAACAGTGGGATATTGCCGGCTCTGGATCCCGAAATTTGCTGAACTTGCCAAGCCTTTATGTGAAATCACAAAGGGACCAGAGGCGAGCTTTCAATGGACTCCAGAGGGCAAAAAAGTTTCCAAGCCCTCAAAAATGCATTAATTTCAGCCCCAGCTTTACCCCTGCTGGACATAGAGAAGCCATTCCATCTTTTTGTGGACGAGAGGCGTGGCGTCGCCCGAGGGGTCCTGACCCAAAAGCTCGGGCCATGGAACAGACCAGTTGCCTATCTGTCAAAAAAAACTAGACCCAGTGGCCTCGGACTAGCCGCCCTGTTTGCGAGTTGTCACGGCCATTGCTGTACTGGTAAAAGACTCAGACAAACTAACCATGGGACAAAATTTAACCATTAGAGCCACCCATGCTGTAGAGTCCTTGCTCCAAGGGGCCCCTGATAAATAAATGTCTAACGCTCGTATAACTTATTATCAAGCACTGTTACTAAACCAGCCCCGGATCAAGTTCCAGTGTACCACAGCTTAAACCCTGCGACTTTGCTGCTGGAAGAGAGTTCCTCGGAGCCCCCGCACTGCTATTATAAGGTAACAGAATTCCAGAAACTACGTTGGGATCTCACGGACGTCCTGAGACATAACCCTGTCCTGATACTCTTCTTGGATGGCAGCAGCTCTGTGCAGGATGAAGTAACGTACACGGGGTATGGCCGTGGTTACTTTGCAAGGAACTATTTGGGCCAAGCCCCTACCACCAGGGACATCAGCCCAGAAAGCGGAACTAATCTCCCTAAAGGAGGCCCTAAAGGCAGGGGCAGGAAAAACAGTTAATATTTACACTGATAGCAGGTATGCCTTTGCCACAACACACGTGTATGGAACAATCTACCGGGAGAGGGGATTGCTCACTGTAGAAGGGAAAACTATTAAAAACAAAGAAAAAATCCTAAAACTTCTGGCAGTTATATGGGCCCCAAAACAAGTTGCCATTATTCACCGCTCTGGTCATCAGAAAGGGAACTCATTATCCACCGCTCTGGTCATTAGAAATCAAAGAAGGCAATAGGAAACAGAAAGGGGAACTGAGCAGCCAAAAACGCTGCTTAAGGCAGAACCACTTGCTTGCTAACATTATCCCTCACCTACCCGGTACTGAGTGAGCTGCCAAAGTATACAGATAAAAACCTCCTGACCACACAAAAACTGGGCGGAATCAATAACCCCGAGGTATGGCTGCAACTCCAGGATGGTAGAATCTTCCTCCCACAAACTTTGGGGCAGCAACTTCTGTGCCAACCTCAAGAAGAAACTCATTTGGAAAAAACAAAACTGACTGAACTCATACGGAAGGAATTCTTCCTTCCCCGCCTAAATCAGCTGGTGCAGAAGCTTATTCAAGGTTGTGTGCCCTGTCAACAAACCATCAGTGCTAAGGTCAGTGTATCCACCCAAGGAGTCCGGGACTGGGGATTAACCCCCAGAAGACATTGGGAAATACATTTTACAGAGGTAAAGCCTGGACAGTATGGGTATAGGTTACTGTTGGTGCTGGTGGACACTTTTTCGGGATGTGTAGAGGCATTTCCCACTAAAGCCACTAAACAACCTAAAACCTGCAATCCCCTAAAGCTCACAGTTATTCATTGGAATACCTTTAGTATTCAAAAGGTATGGGAACTAGGTAACACATGGGAACTTAGAATATATGTATCAGGACTAGACCCTGAAATGTTATTTACTGTTCAAAAAGGCCTGTCCCCCGCGCCCTCAACCCAGTCAACCCCATCCGTAATATCATTCTCCGGGTACTTAAACCTTCTAACCCCATTGTGGCAACCACTCCTTCTGCCACCCTTTCCATGCAAAAAACCCCTGTGCCTTCTCCACCACCCAAAAATCAGTTTCTTCCTATGTCAGCAGTTCACCGACTTGCTAATGCCACTCTCCCCAACTTAGTGAAAGACTGCTGGCTATGCCTGGATCCTCGACCCCCATATTTCATGGGAATCAAAGCCGTCTCCCCCATAGGGAACACCGAAAGGAATATACAAATCCTCAATCTAACTAAGGTCCAGTCTCAAAAGCTATGTCCCTGGGGTACCCACCTGACTCTAACTTTGGGAAATGTTCAAGGAAAGGAAACTTGTCTCCATTCACCGCAGTTGCAATTAAACAGTTCTCCCCTCCAGGCAACTCCTACGGACCACCTCAAAGTTCTGTGTTCTGGTGCACATTTTGCCCCAAGTATACATATATGAGGAAACAAAGGGGGAGGGAGCAGCTCCAGCTCCCAGGCTTTGCACGGGCAAAATGCACTGTTCCCATATTAGTGCCTCACCTTGTAAGTCTAGGGGTTGCGGGAACTGCCACCTTGCGTACAGCCTCCTTGGTTATGGGGAACCAAAATCTCAAACAACTTAGCACTCAAGTCAATGCAGATTTAAGCTTATTAGAATCAAGTATATCTCCGTTGAAAAAACAAGTAAACTCCCTAGCTGAAGTAGTGCTTCAGAACAGAAGAGGCCTGAATCTCCTTTTCATGAAACAAGGGGGTTTGTGCATGGCCTTAGGACAGTCCTGTTGCTTCTATGCCAACAAATTGGGGATAATACGAGAAACTCTCACTCAAGTAAAAAAAAAAAAAAAAAACACCAAACAGAAAGAGTTACAAAATCAGGCCTCAAAAACCTGGTATCAATCTCTCTTCTCCTGGTCCCCCTGACTTACCATCCTAATTTCAGCAGTAGCCAGGGCTCTCCTCCTTCTCTTAATAGGTATTACTGTAGGGCCCTGCATTATCAACCACCTCCTTACCTAAATAAAAATAGCATCATGCCTGTAAAAATAATGGTGCTCAGGTCCCACTGCACCCCCTTGTCTGAGGAGTCAATGATCTGACTCCTGGCACAACTAAAAGGGGGGAATGTAAGAGGGAACAAAGAAGGGAATGTAAGGGGGAACAAAGAAGTGACTCCGACCTTGGAGCAGGCTTCACAGGCTTCACTCCCTTCCTGGAAACTGTTTTGAAAATGTTGCAAAATTAATGGCACCCTTATCCGCTGCACCTACATAACTGGCTACATCTGCTTCTGTAAACTTGCTTGCTTGCCCATGCCAGCAGAATAATGTGATAAGAGCCCTGGAACGTCCCAAGTTCTATCTTTAGCCCACCAGGATGTAAGTCTAAACTACTTAAGACAGCCCTGTGTTGCAGCTGGGGCCCTTGCTTTGGAATTTGTTATCCAGCAAGTGGTCACCGGCCATGGCCAAACCTGGCTAATAACCCTCTCCTTTGTTACTTTTAACTGTGTATTGGTGCCTGTAATTTAAGTCCTCAGACCCTACTTCAATAACCAGACTGTGATATCACTCTCTCATGCATGAGAGTTATAAGACTGTTATTCTCAGGATAGTCTTATTTTCACTGTCATGAAGATATTTTTAAATTATTACTAATTATTTTGTGATGTTATCCTGGAACTACTAGTGGACAGTATAGCTATTAATTCCAGAAGGCTCTGAAATTGGTCCAAACAACACACTAATTAACCTCATTTCAAGGCAATTATTTTTTACTTCAATTTATTCAACTATTTTTTTCAGCATAGTCAATCATAGATTGTTTTTTTTTTTTTTAAATAATTAATCAGTATTTTTATTATAGTTTTGTGGGGTACAGTTAAGGGTTAGGTGTACAATTACGTTTCATTCAGACACCCTGTTGATAAGAGGTGTTTTCCCAGCCCCTGACAGATATTTGCTACTGTTAATCCCATCTCCCTCCCCCCCATAGTTTCCCAGTACCGTCAGTCATTTTCTTATAGTATTACATTGGATGTTCAAGGTCCATTATATGAGTGAGAACATGTGATATTCTGATCTTTGTTTCTGTGTGAGGTCACTCAGTATTATAGACTCTAGTTCCATCCAGGTTGCTGCGAAATTCATGATTTTGTTCTTTTTTATGGCTGCGTAGTATTCCATCGTGTATATGTACCACATTTTTTTAATCCAGTCCTCTTTTGATGGGCAGCATGGTTGTTTCCAGGTTCTTGCTATTGTGAACAACGCTGCGATAAACACACGTGTGCAGGTATCTTTTTTATAGAGTGATTTGTGTTCTTCAGGGTATATTCCCAGTAGGGGGATTGCAGGGTCATATGGAAGGTCAATTTTTAGAGCTTTTAGGAATCGCCACACTGCTTTCCACAGAGGTTGCACTAGCTTACACTCCCACCAGCAGTGTAGAAGTGTTCCCTTTTCACCACACCCTCTCCAGCAGCTGTTATTTTTTGAGTTGTTGATAATTGCCATTCTGACTGGAGTTAGGTGGTATCTCAGTGTGGTTTTGATTTGCATCTCCCTGATGATTAGTGAGGTTGAGCATTTCTTCATGTGTTTGTTGGCTTCTCGAATGTCTTCTTTTGTGAAGTGTCTGTTCATATCTTTTGCCCATTTTATAATGG